>NC_069504.1:486987039-487032039 GCF_027579735.1 Bombina bombina
CCAAAATGTCATAATTTGCATAAATAAAAAGAGAGAAGCGCTCAACCTGGAAACGAACAATAGCATAATAGCTTGTTCTATGGCTAGTTACCACCCAAGAAGCAGCCTCTTTTTGCCCAACATGTGCCTTTCTCAGAGAAAAACTTTCCTGAAGCATATCAGTCTGATCCTGACTTCACAGTACAGTCCAGCCCCGAAATACCAAGCAATCCTTCTCTGAACAAGAGAAACAGCAAAACCCCAGACGTACGTTTCGGCCTATTGTGGGCCTCGTCAGTGAGGTGCAGCCATATCCCTCTAGGCACACTGAGCAACGGGTCCACGTCTGGATTCCCGCATCACACTTAGGGAGACTTCCCAAAATGTCATAATTTGCATAAATAAAAAGAGAGAAGCGCTCAACCTGGAAACGAACAATAGCATAATAGCTTGTTCTATGGCTAGTTACCACCCAAGAAGCAGCCTCTTTTTGCCCAACATGTGCCTTTCACAGAGAAAAACTTTCCTGAAGCATATCAGTCTGATCCTGACTTCACAGTACAGTCCAGCCCCGAAATACCAAGCAATCCTTCTCTGAACAAGAGAAACAGCAAAACCCCAGACGTACGTTTCGGCCTATTGTGGGCCTCGTCAGTGAGGTGCAGCCATATCCCTCTAGGCACACTGAGCAACGGGTCCACGTCTGGATTCCCGCATCACACTTAGGGAGACTTCCCAAAATGTCATAATTTGCATAAATAAAAAGAGAGAAGCGCTCAACCTGGAAACGAACAATAGCATAATAGCTTGTTCTATGGCTAGTTACCACCCAAGAAGCAGCCTCTTTTTGCCCAACATGTGCCTTTCACAGAGAAAAACTTTCCTGAAGCATATCAGTCTGATCCTGACTTCACAGTACAGTCCAGCCCCGAAATACCAAGCAATCCTTCTCTGAACAAGAGAAACAGCAAAACCCCAGACGTACGTTTCGGCCTATTGTGGGCCTCGTCAGTGAGGTGCAGCCATATCCCTCTAGGCACACTGAGCAACGGGTCCACGTCTGGATTCCCGCATCACACTTAGGGAGACTTCCCAAAATGTCATAATTTGCATAAATAAAAAGAGAGAAGCGCTCAACCTGGACACGAACAATAGCATAATAGCTTGTTCTATGGCTAGTTACCACCCAAGAAGCAGCCTCTTTTTGCCCAACATGTGCCTTTCACAGAGAAAAACTTTCCTGAAGCATATCAGTCTGATCCTGACTTCACAGTACAGTCCAGCCCCGAAATACCAAGCAATCCTTCTCTGAACAAGAGAAACAGCAAAACCCCAGACGTACGTTTCGGCCTATTGTGGGCCTCGTCAGTGAGGTGCAGCCATATCCCTCTAGGCACACTGAGCAACGGGTCCACGTCTGGATTCCCGCATCACACTTAGGGAGACTTCCCAAAATGTCATAATTTGCATAAATAAAAAGAGAGAAGCGCTCAACCTGGAAACGAACAATAGCATAATAGCTTGTTCTATGGCTAGTTACCACCCAAGAAGCAGCCTCTTTTTGCCCAACATGTGCCTTTCACAGAGAAAAACTTTCCTGAAGCATATCAGTCTGATCCTGACTTCACAGTACAGTCCAGCCCGAAATACCAAGCAATCCTTCTCTGAACAAGAGAAACAGCAAAACCCCAGACGTACGTTTCGGCCTATTGTGGGCCTCGTCAGTGAGGTGCAGCCATATCCCTCTAGGCACACTGAGCAATGGGTCCACGTCTGGATTCCCGCATCACACTTAGGGAGACTTCCCAAAATGTCATAATTTGCATAAATAAAAAGAGAGAAGCGCTCAACCTGGAAACGAACAATAGCATAATAGCTTGTTCTATGGCTAGTTACCACCCAAGAAGCAGCCTCTTTTTGCCCAACATGTGCCTTTCACAGAGAAAAACTTTCCTGAAGCATATCAGTCTGATCCTGACTTCACAGTACAGTCCAGCCCCGAAATACCAAGCAATCCTTCTCTGAACAAGAGAAACAGCAAAACCCCAGACGTACGTTTCGGCCTATTGTGGGCCTCGTCAGTGAGGTGCAGCCATATCCCTCTAGGCACACTGAGCAACGGGTCCACGTCTGGATTCCCGCATCACACTTAGGGAGACTTCCCAAAATGTCATAATTTGCATAAATAAAAAGAGAGAAGCGCTCAACCTGGAAACGAACAATAGCATAATAGCTTGTTCTATGGCTAGTTACCACCCAAGAAGCAGCCTCTTTTTGCCCAACATGTGCCTTTCACAGAGAAAAACTTTCCTGAAGCATATCAGTCTGATCCTGACTTCACAGTACAGTCCAGCCCCGAAATACCAAGCAATCCTTCTCTGAACAAGAGAAACAGCAAAACCCCAGACGTACGTTTCGGCCTATTGTGGGCCTCGTCAGTGAGGTGCAGCCATATCCCTCTAGGCACACTGAGCAACGGGTCCACGTCTGGATTCCCGCATCACACTTAGGGAGACTTCCCAAAATGTCATAATTTGCATAAATAAAAAGAGAGAAGCGCTCAACCTGGAAACGAACAATAGCATAATAGCTTGTTCTATGGCTAGTTACCACCCAAGAAGCAGCCTCTTTTTGCCCAACATGTGCCTTTCACAGAGAAAAACTTTCCTGAAGCATATCAGTCTGATCCTGACTTCACAGTACAGTCCAGCCCCGAAATACCAAGCAATCCTTCTCTGAACAAGAGAAACAGCAAAACCCCAGACGTACGTTTCGGCCTATTGTGGGCCTCGTCAGTGAGGTGCAGCCATATCCCTCTAGGCACACTGAGCAACGGGTCCACGTCTGGATTCCCGCATCACACTTAGGGAGACTTCCCAAAATGTCATAATTTGCATAAATAAAAAGAGAGAAGCGCTCAACCTGGAAACGAACAATAGCATAATAGCTTGTTCTATGGCTAGTTACCACCCAAGAAGCAGCCTCTTTTTGCCCAACATGTGCCTTTCACAGAGAAAAACTTTCCTGAAGCATATCAGTCTGATCCTGACTTCACAGTACAGTCCAGCCCCGAAATACCAAGCAATCCTTCTCTGAACAAGAGAAACAGCAAAACCCCAGACGTACGTTTCGGCCTATTGTGGGCCTCGTCAGTGAGGTGCAGCCATATCCCTCTAGGCACACTGAGCAACGGGTCCACGTCTGGATTCCCGCATCACACTTAGGGAGACTTCCCAAAATGTCATAATTTGCATAAATAAAAAGAGAGAAGCGCTCAACCTGGAAACGAACAATAGCATAATAGCTTGTTCTATGGCTAGTTACCACCCAAGAAGCAGCCTCTTTTTGCCCAACATGTGCCTTTCACAGAGAAAAACTTTCCTGAAGCATATCAGTCTGATCCTGACTTCACAGTACAGTCCAGCCCCGAAATACCAAGCAATCCTTCTCTGAACAAGAGAAACAGCAAAACCCCAGACGTACGTTTCGGCCTATTGTGGGCCACGTCAGTGAGGTGCAGCCATATCCCTCTAGGCACACTGAGCAACGGGTCCACGTCTGGATTCCCGCATCACACTTAGGGAGACTTCCCAAAAGGTCTAAAAGAGGCTGCTTCCGGGTGGTAAATCGCCATAGAACAAGCCACTGAGCTGTTGTTCGTTCCTGGTAGAGCGCTTCTCTCTTTGTATGCAAATTATTATGACCCTGGGGAAGTCTCCCTATGGGTGATGGGGGAAACCAGACGTGGACTCCTTGCCCAGTGTGCTTAGAGGAATGTGGCTGCACCTCACTGACGAGGCCCATAGGAGGCCGAAACGATCGTCTGGGGTTGTCATGTTCCTTGTTCAGAGGAGAATTGCCTGGTATTTCGGGGCTGGACTGACCTTACTTGGCGGGATCAGACTGATATACTTCAGGAAAGTTTTTCTTCTGTGAAAAGCACACTGGTCTAAAAGAGGCTGCTTCCGGGTGGTAAATCGCCATAGAACAAGCCACTGAGCTGTTGTTCGTTCCTGGTAGAGCGCTTCTCTCTTTGTATGCAAATTATTATGACCCTGGGGAAGTCTCCCTATGGGTGATGGGGGAAACCAGACGTGGACTCCTTGCCCAGTGTGCTTAGAGGAATGTGGCTGCACCTCACTGACGAGGCCCATAGGAGGCCGAAACGATCGTCTGGGGTTGTCATGTTCCTTGTTCAGAGGAGAATTGCCTGGTATTTCGGGGCTGGACTGACCTTACTTGGCGGGATCAGACTGATATACTTCAGGAAAGTTTTTCTTCTGTGAAAAGCACACTGGTCTAAAAGAGGCTGCTTCCGGGTGGTAAATCGCCATAGAACAAGCCACTGAGCTGTTGTTCGTTCCTGGTAGAGCGCTTCTCTCTTTGTATGCAAATTATTATGACCCTGGGGAAGTCTCCCTATGGGTGATGGGGGAAACCAGACGTGGACTCCTTGCCCAGTGTGCTTAGAGGAATGTGGCTGCACCTCACTGACGAGGCCCATAGGAGGCCGAAACGATCGTCTGGGGTTGTCATGTTCCTTGTTCAGAGGAGAATTGCCTGGTATTTCGGGGCTGGACTGACCTCACTTGGCGGGATCAGACTGATATACTTCAGGAAAGTTTTTCTTCTGTGAAAAGCACACTGGTCTAAAAGAGGCTGCTTCCGGGTGGTAAATCGCCATAGAACAAGCCACTGAGCTGTTGTTCGTTCCTGGTAGAGCGCTTCTCTCTTTGTATGCAAATTATTATGACCCTGGGGAAGTCTCCCTATGGGTGATGGGGGAAACCAGACGTGGACTCCTTGCCCAGTGTGCTTAGAGGAATGTGGCTGCACCTCACTGACGAGGCCCATAGGAGGCCGAAACGATCGTCTGGGGTTGTCATGTTCCTTGTTCAGAGGAGAATTGCCTGGTATTTCGGGGCTGGACTGACCTTACTTGGCGGGATCAGACTGATATACTTCAGGAAAGTTTTTCTTCTGTGAAAAGCACACTGGTCTAAAAGAGGCTGCTTCCGGGTGGTAAATCGCCATAGAACAAGCCACTGAGCTGTTGTTCGTTCCTGGTAGAGCGCTTCTCTCTTTGTATGCAAATTATTATGACCCTGGGGAAGTCTCCCTATGGGTGATGGGGGAAACCAGACGTGGACTCCTTGCCCAGTGTGCTTAGAGGAATGTGGCTGCACCTCACTGACGAGGCCCATAGGAGGCCGAAACGATCGTCTGGGGTTGTCATGTTCCTTGTTCAGAGGAGAATTGCCTGGTATTTCGGGGCTGGACTGACCTTACTTGGCGGGATCAGACTGATATACTTCAGGAAAGTTTTTCTTCTGTGAAAAGCACACTGGTCTAAAAGAGGCTGCTTCCGGGTGGTAAATCGCCATAGAACAAGCCACTGAGCTGTTGTTCGTTCCTGGTAGAGCGCTTCTCTCTTTGTATGCAAATTATTATGACCCTGGGGAAGTCTCCCTATGGGTGATGGGGGAAACCAGACGTGGACTCCTTGCCCAGTGTGCTTAGAGGAATGTGGCTGCACCTCACTGACGAGGCCCATAGGAGGCCGAAACGATCGTCTGGGGTTGTCATGTTCCTTGTTCAGAGGAGAATTGCCTGGTATTTCGGGGCTGGACTGACCTTACTTGGCGGGATCAGACTGATATACTTCAGGAAATTTTTTCTTCTGTGAAAAGCACACTGGTCTAAAAGAGGCTGCTTCCGGGTGGTAAATCGCCATAGAACAAGCCACTGAGCTGTTGTTCGTTCCTGGTAGAGCGCTTCTCTCTTTGTATGCAAATTATTATGACCCTGGGGAAGTCTCCCTATGGGTGATGGGGGAAACCAGACGTGGACTCCTTGCCCAGTGTGCTTAGAGGAATGTGGCTGCACCTCACTGACGAGGCCCATAGGAGGCCGAAACGATCGTCTGGGGTTGTCATGTTCCTTGTTCAGAGGAGAATTGCCTGGCATTTCGGGGCTGGACTGACCTTACTTGGCGGGATCAGACTGATATACTTCAGGAAAGTTTTTCTTCTGTGAAAAGCACACTGGTCTAAAAGAGGCTGCTTCCGGGTGGTAAATCGCCATAGAACAAGCCACTGAGCTGTTGTTCGTTCCTGGTAGAGCGCTTCTCTCTTTGTATGCAAATTATTATGACCCTGGGGAAGTCTCCCTATGGGTGATGGGGGAAACCAGACGTGGACTCCTTGCCCAGTGTGCTTAGAGGAATGTGGCTGCACCTCACTGACGAGGCCCATAGGAGGCCGAAACGATCGTCTGGGGTTGTCATGTTCCTTGTTCAGAGGAGAATTGCCTGGTATTTCGGGGCTGGACTGACCTTACTTGGCGGGATCAGACTGATATACTTCAGGAAAGTTTTTCTTCTGTGAAAAGCACACTGGTCTAAAAGAGGCTGCTACCGGGTGGTAAATCGCCATAGAACAAGCCACTGAGCTGTTGTTCGTTCCTGGTAGAGCGCTTCTCTCTTTGTATGCAAATTATTATGACCCTGGGGAAGTCTCCCTATGGGTGATGGGGGAAACCAGACGTGGACTCCTTGCCCAGTGTGCTTAGAGGAATGTGGCTGCACCTCACTGACGAGGCCCATAGGAGGCCGAAACGATCGTCTGGGGTTGTCATGTTCCTTGTTCAGAGGAGAATTGCCTGGTATTTCGGGGCTGGACTGACCTTACTTGGCGGGATCAGACTGATATACTTCAGGAAAGTTTTTCTTCTGTGAAAAGCACACTGGTCTAAAAGAGGCTGCTTCCGGGTGGTAAATCGCCATAGAACAAGCCACTGAGCTGTTGTTCGTTCCTGGTAGAGCGCTTCTCTCTTTGTATGCAAATTATTATGACCCTGGGGAAGTCTCCCTATGGGTGATGGGGGAAACCAGACGTGGACTCCTTGCCCAGTGTGCTTAGAGGAATGTGGCTGCACCTCACTGACGAGGCCCATAGGAGGCCGAAACGATCGTCTGGGGTTGTCATGTTCCTTGTTCAGAGGAGAATTGCCTGGTATTTCGGGGCTGGACTGACCTTACTTGGCGGGATCAGACTGATATACTTCAGGAAAGTTTTTCTTCTGTGAAAAGCACACTGGTCTAAAAGAGGCTGCTTCCGGGTGGTAAATCGCCATAGAACAAGCCACTGAGCTGTTGTTCGTTCCTGGTAGAGCGCTTCTCTCTTTGTATGCCATTTTCAATATTATTGGAAATCTATGCAAAGATTATACATATTTTTTACAGTTTTTGCAGCAGCTATCTTACATTCCATGAATTATAAATATAATGATGACATATTGTGAGTCTGCTGGGCCTGCTGAAAAAAAATACAATATATAATTTGTGTGGGTGAAATATGACTTGCAAAAGGGTTTAAATGTAGGTAGCAAAAAAGCTCAAAATTGGCTCAGGACTGGGGTGAAAAAAAAGGCTTAGCAATGAAAGAGTTAAGAGGTTTATATACTTAAGCTATTGTTTTTATTTTTGTTGATGTGCCTCCCTGTCCACAAATAGAGATTTGGGAGTTGTTTGTCAATGAGTGACCAAGACTTACATGTCTGTTATGCATGCACATGTGCTTTGGTAACAAGGGAAAAATACCTTAACGCCCCTTTAAACCTTGGTGAGTGGGTGTGCACATGTTCCTTCCCATCAGCGTGGAGGCGCAGCTGCCTTCTCTATCCTTGTGTGGGTGGAATAAAAATATATACGGTATTTTGTTTTTATACTCTTTTGTAGTTAGAATGGAAATATCCAAGTTATTTTTTTTTTTTGTCTACATAATAAAAGTTAATAGTGAATATATAGAAACAATTATAATATTTGGTGTTTATCAAATCCTAGATAAAGAGTCTTGAAATTCTATTGAGAGACGTTATAGTTACACCCTTTTATGAGATATACCTTGTCTGTCTTTCAGATGATGATCGAACATACATAGAATGAGATGCCTTATTGCTCAGCAAAGACCTCATCACCAGCTTTATAACAACATTTAAAAAAAGGGACAAAACAAAACACTGGACTCTGTGCTGGATATTACAAATAAAACTTCACCGGAAGTTTCATCAGCTTCAGTCAGACACCTGCCTTATGAAGATTGTATAGTTTAAGCATTTTTTTTTTTAATAAAATTAGGGTATGTCAAAGTACCTGGTGCTTTAAGAGGGTCCCAACATGCTTTGTTGAGCTGTGTGTAGGGGCCATCTGTTTTGTAAACAGATGCACATTTTGACTCCCAGTTGCTGTGTATGGGAGCCTTGTTTTAACCCAGATGTGCCTGAATTTAAGTTATTGCCTATACTGAAAGAAGCTGTGCTTTCTGAAACCGTTGGTACATAATGTACAGTCTGCACAAAGTAAATGACACTGGGTCTCAGAGCAACAGGAAATGGTCAGGACACTTTCCCACAAAGCACACTAACATGTGGATTGGGAATTTTTGTTAAGAGCCTATGTTAGCTATGCTAAGAAAGTGTCTATACTAAGAGCAATTTGTTGGTTCCCTAAAAAAAAAAAAAGTGTGTGTTTTTGTTGTTAATAGGTGACCTAAATTAACTCTTACTAATGTATTATATGAATAATTATGTGGAGTTTCCTTTACAGTAATAAATCCGCAGGACGGAAAATCTTACAATAGAAGTTGTAGAAAAACTGCTTGAGGGACGTTCAATCTGGTACTCGAAAAGCCAGAGAAAAAGTAGCAATACAGTGCCTTAAAACATTGCTGTCTTGAAGAATAATGTATATATATTATTTTTTTTTAAGAAATGCAATAGGTTTAATTGTGTAGGTGCAGATTTGTGAATAAAAAGTATTGAAGCCATTGTATTCTGTATGCATTACTGGGTTCATTACAGGCTGTGTTACTTGTGCCTCTGCAGGGTAGTGACTTTCAGACCTAATAGTCTGTTTTATCAGTAAGAGTGAAAAATATTCAAACAAATTGGTTATTTGAAGGTTGACTGGAGGGTACAGTTAATACAGATGTATTTGAGTTCTAAAGCAATTTTGCAATATAGAGTACGTACATCAGCAATTACTGTTGGGAATATCACTCCTGGGCAGCAGGAGGAGGCAAAGAGCACCACAGCAAAGCTGTTAAAGTGAAGGTAAACTTTGATGAATTAAAGCCCGTTTTTTTAAAAAATACTATTAAAAACAGGGGCACTGGCCAGCAACAGAGATGGTCGCATGATCAGAGAGCTCTTCGCAATTAGTACCCAAAAAAACCCTATTTTCATTAAGAAACTGAAAAAAACAGCTACATGGAAGGGTGATTCTGCAGGAAGGGACCCTGGGCATGCTACAACCGTTTGGGTAGCTGAATGATTTATGCTGAGCTGAGCAGTTGTACCGGAGCTGATCGCCACACACTGAGACGCCATCTTGGATTGTTAAAACATCCAGCAAGAACGACAGCTGAAATTACAGGCGCCCATTAAACCCTGAGCTTCTATCGTAATATATTGCCTACTGTGTGTTACAGCACTTGCTAATATGTGTGCACAAATAACCTTTCAAGCGGTAAAGCAACTGTTGGAAGATCATGTGAAGGGGCTATGTGAGAGGCTGGACGCCTTACTCTGCACGATCCAATCGACACGTATATGTGGAAATGAGAGTGTGGGGGAGCATAAGGGAGTACAGGAACCGCAGAATGCTAAAGCATCCACAGCATTTCAAGGGAGCCCTTCTTTATTGCCAACATCGGACACAAGCCCCAGGACAGAGACTCTCTCGTATGGGATATATTTGCCCCCACCAGCTGAGTATACAGACGCAACTGAGACTCCCAGGGTAGATCGTATGAGGAGGCAGGTACCGCACTGTTATCTGACGTTGGCACACTCTCAGGACTGCTTCCCCATGTCACCGCAAACTACCGTGCCATTACAGAGGGTACGTGTGAGTACACAGCAGATCTCAGTACTAGAGTGGGACACTGTGCACTTGTCTTGGCAGGGTTGGGAGGACAGCCGGCATATTCTGCTCATATATCAGGTCGCAAAAATGAGCTGCCACTCCCCTTGGGGCCCCCGGTCCAGCATTGGGTAAGCGTGGTGACCTATTCACAGTGACGGACCTGCATTAGCAGAAGCCCACATAGCCAAGATACTTTACTGGACTTTCATCTGACTTTATTATAGCTTTAACTGAGTAACCAGTATCCATGAAGGCCAGGGTCTAAACATGTGTGGATTTGTACCTGAACCCTCCTGCTGTACTACTGGGTGAAGACAGAATGTCGGATGCCTAATTGAGGACTGCCTTGATCTCCTATATATCCTCTGACTGTCTGTAAAGCTCACACTCCTGTACACCGCCTATTTCTTTGTTTCAGGCTGCCATCCCATGTAGGTGGTTATTAATACTTGTACTTAGCTGAGATAATGTATGGACCACTGTATGTTTACCACAATCAGTACTCCCAGCCTCAAGCTACTTGTATGCGAGCTTATGTTCAGCTTAGGTCTATGGAATTGATATATTTATGTGCCCTGCCTTGTATTTAAGTGGCTTTCATGAATGATATGTCAGATTGTTATCTAATGATATATACTTAGACCTTTGGGTGACAAGCCCCTTATTTAGACTGTGTCACATTCAGCTAACACCCTAGGAAATTACACCATATAAATAGGCACAAACTAGATTACATGCCCCTAGCGTCTTCCTTATGAGAAACTCTGGAACCCCTGGCCATTTATAATTTGCACTGAAAATGTTCTCCTAGCATTACAGTTACCCCCATCGAGCAGAGAGCATTGTTTGGTGAGAATGAGTATGTCAGCATGAGTACATTAAGGTGACCACTTGGCTTAATAAGGGAATGTCATTGTCAGCTCTGGTTCTGCCCACTCCCCCCCCCCCCACATATGTGGGGCAAGGGATAAGCATTTTATCCTTAATACTCCCTTATGGCAGAGTTTGGTAGCCTCTGCCCTGTCCGTAGAGCCTTTGCCAAAGCTTGTACTGATAACAATGTAAAAATGGCTCTCCGGATTCTAACAATGATAGTTTTATTATGATTTCCCTTAAGTGTTTTACTGTCTACAGCTGCTTCAACTCATATTCTGGCTATGAACTTTAACATACATGTATATTTATTGTTTTAGAATTGATGTTGAGATGTTTGAGGTTTAAAGAGATTTAGATGTGGCAACTATACAAACCTCCCAACCACATTAGAGAGTCATCCCCTGGGGTGGGACCTGACTAGTGCAGTGCCCGCCCTCAGATGACTCCTACCTCTAGCATTCCTGACTGCTCTCTACCTCTTCTTAGAATATAAGCCTCAGCACTAGCAACCTGTATGATATAAAGCAGCATTATACTCATTGTTCTGTGCTTCAATGTTTGCAACTTGTATTTCCCTACAATTTAGATATAGATACTAGCTCATGCATGTGCTTAAAGTATAAGATTGAACAATTAATGGGATGCTTAAAAGGTAGTGGGTCTATGGAAACTATTATAAATGTTGTTTATACTTCCCACAAGCATGGGATCTTGTCGGGGCGAAAGATAACAGAGGCCCTGTCTAGCTTTAACTATAAACCTGTTAAATATGACTACTAATTGGCGACATATTCGCTTCTCCAACAACATAACGCAACTAGACCCCTCTGCGACTAGCCGTATCCCTTTGCCTCCTAATTTTCAGGTTTAATGATGAAGCAGTGTCTGCAGCTTTCTTTTTTTTTTTTATTTTTTTATTATAATGATCAGTGTATGTATACCTAATATTGTTATGTTTAAGTTCAACACCTCCTCAACTTATTAGTAGCATCCCGGACCTACTCAGGGTCCTAGCTGACATCTGAAGGAGCTTATAGTGTGCAGGCATTAATTGGGCCTGTACTACCCAAATACCCTCAGAATAGTAACTGAATCTATTGGGGTCCAAAAGTGGCCTCAACTGCCTTTGAGGGGAAAAGAGGGTGTTTTTAGGTTTGCTCTGCAACCCCTGTTCATTTGAGCCACGACCCAACTTGGGAACGCTATGTAACTGATGTGAAATGTGATCTATCTCTGAATATGTTCTTATGTTTACTTGTCCATGATATTTCATTATGCATTTACTGTTAGCCAAGAGTTTGATCGAGCAAACTGTTTGTTGTTTGAAAATTTTTCCCTCAATAAAAACTTTATGATATAAAAAAAAAAAAAAAAAGGGGCACTTTAGAAAGCAGCCTTTTTGTGTAAAAACTTACCTCTTCTTTTCACAGCCAGAGCAGCTTCCCTACCCGGAGATCCTCTCTTCACACGTCAGCAATGACTAATCCGGCTTCCTCCAATCACGGCTTTCCCCCCAGGGTAGTTATTGCCTGATTAGAGGAAGCCGGATTAGTCATTGCTGACGTGTGAAGAGAGGATCTCCGGTTGGGGGAAGCTGCTGTGAAAAGAAGAGAGATAAGTTTTTAAACAAAACCACTGCTTTGTAAACTTTGATGAATGAAAGTGCCCCTGTTTTTAATAGTATTTAAAAAAATTAACGGGCTTTCATTCATCAAAGTTTACCTTCATTTTAAGTATCACTTCCCTTCCCACAACCCCAGTCATTCTCTTTGCCTTCAGCATGGTTAGGCACAGACAAAGGCTGTGACGGACATTTTCCAAAGTACAGACCTTAGTGAAGGACACCAAGGTACATTTGAAATGAAAAACATTATTTTATAGTGCTTGGTGTTATTATACTGATGCCACTGATCTTATAACCAGCCCTCCTCTGGCTATACCCATGAGCCAGTGTCACTACTGTGTCATTATATAGTGCTGAGTGTTATTATACTGATGCAGATACCACCGATCCTATAACCAGCCCTCCTCTGGCAATACCCATGAGCCAGTGTCACTACTGTGTCATTATATAGTGCTTGGTGTTATTATACTGATGCAGATACCACTGATCATATAACCAGCCCTCATCTGGCTATACCCATGTGCCAGTGTCACTACTGTGTCATTATATAGTGCTGGGTGTTATACTGATGCAGATACCACTGATCCTATAACCAGCCCTCCTCTGGCTAAACCCATGTGCCAGTCTCACTACTGTGTCATTATATAGTGCTGGGTGTTATTATACTGATGCAGAAACCACTGATC
Organism: Bombina bombina; assembly: GCF_027579735.1. Lineage (NCBI taxonomy): Eukaryota > Metazoa > Chordata > Amphibia > Anura > Bombinatoridae > Bombina > Bombina bombina. The sequence goes on from NC_069504.1 coordinate 487,000,130, forward strand.
CTATAACCAGCCCTCCTCTGGCTATACCCATGTGCCAGTGTCACTACTGTGCCATTATATAGCGCTGGATGTTATTATACTGATGCAGATACCACTGACCCTATAAACAGCCCTTGTCTGGCTATACCCATGAGCCAGTGTCACTACTGTGTCATTATATAGTGCTGGGTGTTATTATACTGATGCAGATACCACTGAAAATATAACCAGCCCTCCTCTGGCTATACCCATGTACCAGTGTCACTACTGTGTCATTATATAGTGCTGGGTGTTATTATACTGATGCAGATACCACTGATCATATAATCAGCCCTCCTCTGGCTATACCCGTGGGCCAGTGTCACTACTGTGTCATTATATAGTGCTGGGTGTTATACTGATGCAGATACCACTGTCCCTATAACCAGCCCTCCTCTGGCTATACTCATGTGCCAGTGTCACTACTGTGTAATTATATATTGCTGGGTGTTATTATTCTGATGCAGATACCACTGACCCTATAACCAGCCCTTGTTTGGCCATACGCATGTGCCAGTGTCACCACTGTGTCATTATATAGCGCTGGGTGTTGTTATACTGATGCAGAAACAACTGATCCTATAACCAGCCCTTGTCTGGCTATACCCATGTGCTAGTGTCACTACTGTGTCATTATATAGTGCTGGGCGTTATTATACTGATGCAGATACCACTGATCCTATAACCAGCCCTCCTCTGGCTATACATGTGAGCCAGTGTCCCTACTGTGTCATTATATAGTGCTGGGTATTATTATACTGATGCAGATACCACTGATCCTATAACTAGCCCTTGTCTGGCTATACCCATGTGCCAGTGTCACTACTGTGTCATTATATAGTGCTGGGTGTTATTATACTGATGCAGATACCACTGACCCTATAACCAGCCCTTGTCTGGCTATACCCATGTGCCAGTGGCACTAAAGTGTCTTTGTATAGAGCTGGGTGTTATTATACAGATGCAGATACACATTCAGTATTTCACTCAGGCTTTATTTATTCCATTATTTATCACCCAATATCGCTCGCAGTCTCTTGACAAGCCACTAACTTTATTCACGCTACATTTTTTTAAAATTCCTATTATTTAATCAGAAAGAAAAGATATACTAAGGTTGTGGCGGACACTGCAAGGGCTAGTCACGGACACCAGTGTCCGTGTACGGACACCTTGCCTATCACTGGCCTTCAGTGCAAGGAGGAGGTGAAGTTTAGGTGTCTGTTTAAGATTTCTTCTATCAAGATTTTTTTATTTTGGAAGCCTGAGCAGGCTTGCTCTGATCTTCCCTGACAATTGGGGTCTAGCTGTACTCCACGTTAGTCTCTTCAGTACGGCTGTGGTAGCTTTTTAACAGTTAGGAACTATTGGGGTGGGCCTCACTGCGTTTTCCTGACAAGATTGCTGCCCTGCAACAGAATGCCAGAGTAGGCTTACTCTGTTCCTTCTTATCCACAGGTCGCTGTGAGGAGTGGCTTCCTTTCATGCCAGGTGAGCTGTCTCCCTGTCTGACAGGCAAGGATGCAGGTAAGTGCCATTTTATTTTTTAAAGTGGAGAAAAAAGCTTGGCACTCAGGATACTAGTAGACAGGATAGCAGGGCACTTTGTGGATACAGGATGCCAGAGTCCTAGAGGTTAATTATGCCTGATGGAGAAAGGGCTTTATTGGTGGCTCAGGACAAAAGTTTATACAGTCGCTGTGTTTTTAACTTTATTGGAGGTTAGACTGCCTCTATTGCAGTCGATAACTTAGATTGGATCAGGACCTTGTGGTCCGTATCGGGGCCTGGCTGTGATGTCATGGGGGGTGGACTCCTCTCCCCTGAAGCAGCGCATGCTTTTCTTTGGCGCCTTTCCCTCAGAGTAACGGCTTCTGTGATCCTCTCCTGTTTAAAGCCCCACTTGTTGTGAAGTCGCTCCATGGCAGTAGGAATAGGTAGGCACCACAGCTTACCGCTGTGGTGTAGAGGGACCAGAGAGGTGTAATATATATATATATATAGAAACATAGATATTGACGGCAGATAAGAGCCATAGGCCCAGCAAGTCTGCCCGACCTTACCTAACAGTATAAACTTATCTAGTTCGTAGGATAGCCCTATGCTTGTCCCATGCATTTTTAAAGTCCCCCACAGTGTTTGTTGCTACTACCTCTTGAGGAAGTTTATTCCATAAATCAATCACTCTTTCTGTAAAGAAGTGCTTCCTCAAATTACTTCTGAATCTACTACCCTTTAGCTTGAGCTCATGACCCCTTGTTCTTGAATTTTCCATTTTATGTAAAATACCCACAGCCTCAGTTTTACTAAACCCTTTAATGTACTTGAAAGTTGCTATCATATCACCTCTTTCCCTTCTCTCCTCTAAGCTATACATATTTAGGTCATTGAGCCTATCCTGGTAAGTTTTATTTTTTTAGACCATGTACCATTTTGGTAGCCCTCCTTTGCACAGATTCAAGTTTGTTAATATCCTTCTGAAGATATGGTCTCCAGAACTGCACACAATACTCAAGATGAGGCCTAACTAATGATCTATAAAGTGGCATAAGAACCTTACTATTTCTGCTGCAAATACCTCTACCAATACATCCAAGCATTCTGCTAGCCTTACTCGCTGCATTACTACATTGTTTACTAAGTTTTAAATCATCTGAAATAATAATTCCCAAGTCCTGTTCCTCGTCTGTAACAGTCAGTAAAGTGTCATTGAGTCTGTAATTAACATTTGGATTTTTCTTCCCTAAATGCATTATTTTACACTTTGCTGTGTTAAACTTTAGACCCCAGTCATTTGTCCAATCCTCCAATTGTTGTATATCACTTCTCATTTTGTCTACCCCCCCCTGGAACATCCACTCTGTTGCAAATTTTTGTATCATCTGCAAAGAGACATACTTTCCCCTGTAGCCCTTTGCTGATATCGCAGATAAATATGTTAAACAAAACAGCCCAGTCAGTCTTGGAACAAGGGGAAGCAATCTAAAAAACCCTCAGCTGATTCTAAGTCAGCATGAAGGGTCTGCCCCCGATCCGGGTCCGGACCGGGTCAAGTGGGGGGCATACTCTCTTAGTTCTCGCAAGCTTGGGAACGAGATGTCCCAGACCCTTTTGCAGTGGACATAGTTTCCCAGGGTTACAAGTTAGGTTTCAGAACTTTTCCTCTCAGGGTCAGGTTCCACCTCCCAAGATTATCTGTAGACCAGATAAAGAGAGGCGTTTTTGAAATGTGTACAGGATCTTTCCCTCTTGGGAGTGATAGTTCTAGTCCCAATACAGGAACAGGGTCTCGGGTTTTACTCCAACCTGTTTGTGGTTCCCAAAAAAGAGGGAACTTTCAGGCCTATTCTAGGTCTAAATTTACTCAACAAATTTCTCAGAGTGCCATCTTTCAAGATGGAGACTATCCGTTCCATTCTTCCTCTGGTTCAGGAGGGTCAATTCATGACTACCATAGACCTGAAGGATGCGTACCTACACGTTTTCATTCACAGGGATCATCACAAATTTCTGAGATTTGCCTATCTGGACAAACCCTTTCAATTGATAGAGCTTCCATTTGGCCTCACCACAGCTCCCAGAATTTTCTCAAAGGTCCTGGGTGCTCTATTGGCAGTAATTCGGTCCCGGGGAATTGCAGTGGCACCGTATCTGGACGACATTCTGGTTCAGGCGCCATCTTTGCAACTAGCAGAATCTCATAGAAAGATCTTGTTGTCTTTTCTTCGTTCCCACGGTTGGAAGGTCAATTTGGACAAATGTTCTCTTGTTCCGGCTACAAGAGTGATCATCTTAGGGACCATTATAGATTCCCTATCAATGAAAATATTTCTGACGGAGGTCAGAAAAGCTAAGATAATTTCCGCTTGCCTGTCCCTTCAGTCTAGGGTACGACCATCAGTGGCCCAATGCATGGAGGTAATTGGGTTGATATTGGCTTCCATGGACATAGTTCCCTTTGCCCGGTTCCATTTGAGACCTCTTCAGCTATGTGTGCTCGCTCAATGGAACAGGGATTAAACAGATCTATCTTAGGGATAGTTCTGGATCAGTCAACAAGAAACACCCTACCGTGGAGGCTGTCTCGAGAACATCTGTCCCAGGGGACGTGTTTTCAGATACCCTCTTGGGTAACTGTGACCACGGACGCCAGCCTGATGGGTTGGGGAGCAGTCTGGGAATCATTGAAGGCGCAGGGACTTTGGTCTCAGGAGGAATCTGCTCACCCCATAAACATTCTGGAGTTGAGAGTGATCTTCAATGCCTTGATGACTTGGCCTCAACTGGCTCTAGTCCAGTTTATCAGGTTCCAGTTGGACAACATAACCTCAGTGGCTTACATCAACCACCAGGGGGAAAATTCGGAGTTCCTTAGCCATGAAGCAGGTGGCGTGAATCATTCAGTGGGAGGAGGCTCACAATTGCTGTCTATCTGCCATCCACATCCCAGGAGTGGACAATTGGGAAGCGGATTTCTTGAGCAGCCAGACTTTCCATCCCAGGGAGTGGGAACTCCAGCCGGTATTGTTCTCAAAGTTAACAACCAAATGGGGGTTGCCGGAATTAGATCTGATGGCATGTCAGGAACTGTTCCTGTTCCTTTAAATTTCCCTCTTCAGCCTATAAAAGGCTCCTCCTCTCTCCTATCATTGCTGGATTATTGAAGTTACTCATTCTATGAGGACAGTCTTTGCTACCTCTAGCCTTTCCTACTTTGAAGATTTATTTCTAAGGTTTAATCCTTTTAACCTTAGAGACATACCGCAGACCCTGATAAACTATTCATGACCTAGTCTCCTAGCTCCAGTGTGCTCCGTGATTCTGCTGACATCATCAGCTACGTCCCAGCTTCTGTCTCCCAGCTCCTGTCTGCACTCGCTCCACACAGCATCTACTGTCAGGTCGTATAAGATATAACTGTGATTACTGAACCGTTTACTTCAAACACACCATTGAGTTACGACTTGCCTGCATTCACAGTATAATCAGTGTGTTTAGACAGTGACATTCTTCTGCTGTATTGTTTACAGGACTGCTATATAACTTAAGCCAATTAACCCTACGTGGAAGAAGCCTACTGTTGTGTTGTGTGCTGTTTCCACTACCTTGCACATCTAAACTGTTAATAGCTCAAATTCCTGTTTGCCAATCTTGCTTATGTCAGCAATATTCAATGTGTACTGACATATCTAGTCCTTGGCTAGAATAAGACAGAGGGACAACTGTTGCTATAGTTTATAGTTGTTATCCTTGTTGTCACATTAACAACATTTATAGCTGGTTCACCTTATATGTGGGAACGAAGAAAAGACAACAAGATCATTACATAATAATCAAGCCAAAAAGAAACATAAGTGGTATTCTAATAAACATGGATTTCACAGATGTAACCAATCAGGTAGTACACCTGACCCAAATAATGGATGAAATCACTCAGGCTTTTAGGGAACTCCAAGTAGAGAATCAGGCTGTAAAAGCTTGTCTAAGTGAGGTGTTATCTGTTGAGATAAATCCATCATAGCCCACCTCAGAACCAATGGTATCTTCTCCTGAAAATTTTTCTAGCAATAGAAGTGCTTTTAGCGAGTTTAGAAATACACGTCTTTAGCTTTTTGAACTAAGACCCAAAACATAAAGCACTGACAGAGTCAAAGTACTCACTATCATATCATTCTTGAGAGCTGAACCAAGAGCCTGGGCTGACTCATTTTATGAGTCAAATGATCCCATAATTAACTCTTTGGATTTGTTCTTGACTACAATGACCGCTCTATATAACGACCCCTTCAAACAGACCACTGCAGAAAACACTCTTAAGAGGTTTAAAACAAAATAAACAATCTGTTGAGGATTTCATTGCACAATTTTAAGATTGTAGCAAAACACTCGCTGTTGAATGAAGTATCGTTAAAAAATAAATTCTGCCTAGGACTGTCTGAGGAGCTTAAGGATGAACTTTCTAGGGTAGGTATCCCCAATACATTAGAAGTGTTATACAAGCTATGTCATAGTCTGGAGAATCAGAGAAAGGAAGTCAGAGAGGAACATTCAAGAAATCCCCACCAGTATTGGCTGCTTCTCCTCCTGCTCCTGACCAACCAATGGATATCAGGTTTCTTAGAGGACCCTTATCAACTACAGAGAAGAACCGTAGAAGGTTGTATAACCTGTGCATCTGGAGAACACATCATTAAGGACTGCCCTATTCTAGCAAAACAGAAATTGGGTAAGAAAAACGTATCACTACCCTGTTTAACTATAAGATCCTCTACCTGTCCTTACATAACCATCTCTTTATCTGTACAGTGGGAGCAACACGTTCTCAAGTGTGACGCCATCGTCGATACAGGAGCTTGTGGCAACTTTATAGATGTCAATTATGTAATAAAGAGTAAAATTCTATATCATACTAAGCATAACCCAGTGTCTCTCAAGGATATTGATGGATCGTCTTTGTCTTTCGGTCCAGTTGCACAACACACTTCACCCCTGTTAGTTGGTGCTGAACAAGGACATACTGAAGTACTCACTTTTGACATTCCATCACCCATGTATACCATAGTACTAGGTATTGGCTTACACAACATCAACCCGTTTTTAAATGGTCCACTCTTTCAATATCACTAGCCTCTGACTACTGTACCTCTACATGTTTTCCTAGAAACACACTTTTACATTTATCAACTCCAAGTTTGCCTAATCACTACTCTGATTTCCTAGACGTATTTGACAAAAAAGATGCAGAGACTCTACCTCCTCATAGAGCATATGATTGTCCTATAGATATAATCCCAGGAGTCACCATCCCTGTAGGACGTATATACCCTTTAGCTAAAACAGAACTTGACTACTTATTTGGAGGGAAACCTTAAAAAGGGTTTTTATCAGACCCTCTTTTTCTCCAGCCGGAGCAGGTATCTTTTTTGTAAAAAATAAAGATCATAGTTTACGCCCCTTTATTGATTATAGAGAGCTACATAAGTGTACTTGTAAGAACAGATATCCCTTGCCATTAATTCCTGAACTAATTGAAAGGTTACGCGAAGCTAAGATCATCACTAAATTGGATCTTAGAGGAGCTTATAACCTTATCAGAATAAGAGCAGGAGATGAATGGCTTACTGCTTTCAAGACCAGGTATGGTTTGTTTGAATACACAGTAATGCCGTTCGGGTTGTGTAATGCCCCTGCAACATTTCAAAGTTTTTTAAATGACATTTTCAGGGATATACTTGACATCTATGTAGTAGTTTATTTGGATGATATACTGATCTCCACTAATGCTACAGACCATACAAAACATGTCAGGACAGTACTATCCAGGTTACGGACACATAAATTATACGCTAAACTAGAAAAGTGTACTTTTGATACCACCTCCATTTCAGTTTTAGGTTATCATATTAGTCACAATGTTATCAATATGGAAGAGACAAAGATTCTAGCAATAAAAAATTGGCCAATACCAAGATCCAAAAAACAAGTTCAACGATTTCTGGGCTTCGCAAATTTCTATAGAAAATGTATTCATAATTTTGCAGCCCTGTCTAAACCACTAACTGAATTAACCAAAGCCCATATCCCCTTTACATGGAACAGTGAGACGCAAACGGTCTTTGATCTTCTGAAACAAAAATTCACATCAGCTCCGATTCTGCAGTTTCCTGACACTAACCTACAATTTATACTTGAAGTTGACGCATCAGATTACGCTATTGGATCAATCTTATCATAAAGGAAAACACTGAAGGAACCATTGCACCCCATTGCATATTTTTAGCATATTCTGACCACAGCAGAAATGAACTACCCGGTAGGGGAGAAGGAACTACTGGCCATTAAGGCTTTATTTGATCACTGGCGCCATTTACTAGAGGGTACTACTCATCCCATAGTAATATACTACAATCATAAGAACCTTCAGTATCTACGTACTAATAGAACTCTTTCTTCCAGACAGTTAAGATGGCATTTATATTTTTCAGACATATTTATCAAGAAGATTGTTCGACTCCATGGATTGCCTTTGACAGTTGTCAGTGACAGAGGTACACAATTCACCTCTAAGTTTTGGAGGCAAATGTGTTCAGCTCTCAATATACACCAAAACTTGAGTACTTCATACCATCCTCAAATGAACGGTCAAACCGAACGCACGAACCAATGGTTGGAACAATACCTACATTGTTATTGCAGTCACCAACAGGAGAATTGGGCTTCATACTTAGCTTTGGCTGAGTTCACGTATAACAACACCGTCAACTCAAGTACAGGATACAGTCCTTTTTTTTTTATCAATAGCGGTCAGCATCCTAATTTTCATCTCATACCCAAGAAAGAAGTTACCAACGTGCAAGTACTGGAGAGGGTTGATTCCATTAACCAAGCATTCACTGTCATTCACGACAACACTTTACGGGCTCAAGCAAGTCACAAACGTTACTATGATCTACGTCACATACCACAACCTGTATATAAAACAGGCCAATTAGTTTGGCTCTCTACCAGAAACCTGAAGCTTCCTATTCCATCTAAGAAACTTGGCAAACTCTTCATTGGTCCATTCCCTATACAATCCATTTCCAACCCTTCAACAGTCACATTGGATTTACCTTCAACTTTCAAGATTCATCCTACATTCCATGTGTCCCTAATCAATTCCTCTAAATCCTCTAGACCACACCCTGACCTCTCTTGTGTTGCTCCTTGTCCCTCCTCTTAAATTGACTATGAGGTGCACAGTATCCTTGATTCCAGAGTACGCTTAGGACAGTTGCAGTATTTAGTGCATAGGTCAGGATTTAGTCATGATGAAGATTCTTAGGAGCCAGCTACCAACCTCTCGGCACCTAGGTTGGTTGCTCGGTTTCATAGTCGTTACCCGGACAGATCCCAACCATGAAACCCCGGAGTGGTTTCCTTGAGGGGGGACTATATCAGGAACTGTTCCTGTTCCTTTAAATTTCCCTCTTCAGCCTATAAAAGGCTCCTCCTCTCTCCTATCATTGCTGGATTATTGAAGTTACTCATTCTATGAGGACAGTCTTCGCTAACTCTAGCCTTTCCTACTTTGAAGATTTATTTCTAAGGTTTAATCCTTTTAACCTTAGAGACATACCACAGACCATGAGAAACTATTCCTGACTTAGTCTCCTAGCTCCAGTGTGCTCTGTGATTCTGCTGACGTCATCAGCTACGGCCCAGCTTCTGTCTCCCAGCTCCTGTCTGCACTCGCTCCACACAGGATCTGCTGTCAGGTTGTATAACAGATTACTGAACCGTTTACTTCAAACACACAATTGAGTTACGACTTGCCTGCATTCACAGTATAATCAGTGTGTTTAGACAGTGACATTCTTCTGCTGTATTGTTTACAGGACTGTTATATAACTTAAGTCAATTAACCCTATGTGGAAGAAACCTACTGTTGTGTTGTGTGCTGTTTCCACTACCTTGCACATCTAAACCGTTAATAGCTAAAATTCCTGTTTGCCAATCTTGCTTATGTCAGCAATATTCAAAGTGTACTAACATATCTAGCCCTTGGCTATAATAAGACAGAGGGATAACTGTTTGCATAGTTTATAGTTGTTATCCTTGTCACATTAACAACATTTAGAGCTGGTTCACCTTATATGTGCGCATATCACTACATGGCGTCTCATCAGAACACAAAGCTCCCAAAGTACGGTTCGAGGTCGAGAGATCCTCAGCCCGTTCTGATAGATGCTCTGGCAGTTCCTTGGAACTTCAGGTTGGCATATCTCTTTCCTCCTTTTGCTCTCCTTCCACGAGTCATTGCTCGGGTCAAGCAGGAGAGAGCGTTGGAGATTCTAATTCTAATAGCTCCTGCATGGCCTTGCAGGATCTGGTATGCAGATCTAGTAGAAATGTCGTCTCTACCTCTGTGGAGACACTCTCTGAGAAAGGACCTTCTACTTCAACAGCCCTTTCTTCATCCAAATCTTGTTTCTCTAAAGCTGACTGCTTGGAGATTGAACGCTTGATTTTAGCTAAGCGTGGATTTTCCGAATCGGTCATTGACACCATGATTCAGGCTCGTAAGCCTGTCACTAGTAAGATTTACCATAAGATATGGCGTAAATATCTTTATTTGTGTGAGTCTAAAAGATTCTCTTGGAGTAGAGTCAGGATTCCAAGAATCTTATCTTTTCTCCAGGAGGGCCTGGAGAAGGGGTTGTCTGTCAGTACCCTCAAGGGTCAGATTTCTGCTATATCTATTTTGTTGCACAAGCGTCTGGCGGACATGCCGGATGTACAGGCCCTGGTGTTTAAATCTGTTGCTCCACCTTGGAGTCTTAACCTTGTTCTTAAAGTTTTGCAACAGCTTCCATTTGAGTCTATGCATTCCATAGATGTTAAGTTATTATCATGGAAGGTTTTGTTTCTTACTGCTATTTCTTCTGCTCGGAGGGTTTCTGAACTCTCAGCTTTGCAGTGTGACTCTCCTTATCTCATATTTCATGCAGATAAGGCAGTTCTTCGTACCAAGTTTGGTTTTCTTCCTAAGGTTGTTTCGAACAGAAATATTAATCAGAAAATTGTTGTTCCTTCTCTCTGTCCTAATCCTTCTTCTCATAAGGAACATTTGTTGCACAACTTAGATGTTGTGCGGGCTTATAAATTCTATTTGCAGGCGATTAAGGATTTTCGTCAGTCTTCTGCATTGTTTGTTTGCTTTTCTGGGAAACGTAAAGGACAGAAAGCTACTGCCACTTCTCTTTCTCTCTGGTTGAGAAGTATTATTCGTTCCTGAGAGAATTACAGCTCATTCCACTAGGGCTGTTTCTTCTTCTTGGGCCTTCAAGAATGAAGCCTCTGTGGAACAGATTTGCAAGGCTGCGACTTCGTCTTCTTTGCACACTTTTTCTAAATTCTATAAATTTGATACTTTTGCCTCGGCTGAGGCTTCTTTTGGGAGAAAGGTTCTGCAAGCCTGTATATGGGAACAAATCTTCTGGGATTCCTGCCCAGCCGGCGCGGACCTGGTTTCCTATCACAGGTACATAGATGACATCCTCATGATATGGAAGGGTTCTAGAGAGGACTTGGAACACACTATAAGTGTCATGAATAAGAATATTTACAACCTAAAATTCACATATGAGATCAGTGACACTGAGATTACATTTTTGGACCTTAGAATAACAGTTGAGAATGGGGAACTCAAAACCTCAACATATTTTAAACCAGTAGATTGTAACAACTACATCCACAGTGAAAATTGTCACCAGCAGCTACTACGATTGAAGAAGAACTGCTCAGATCATAATCTTTGGGAGACCCAGGCGGAAGAATTAAAAACACGCTTCCTGGAGAGAGGATATGATGAAGGAAAACTTAATAAAGATATAGAGGAGGTCAGAAGCAGAGACCGCAAGGAGCTCCTCAAATATAGAGACAAGAGGAAGGAAACAAACATTAACACCAATTCCATAGATGTCGCATTTATCACGCAATATAGCGAGAATAGACGTACCATTGAAAGGATACTGGAAAAACACTGGCACTTATTGAAGAATGATGATATCATAGGAGAAACGCTGATCAGTAGACCCCGATTTATCTACAGAAAATCGGATAATCTCAAAAATATCATATCTCCCAGTATTCCTCGTCTGAGAATGACCCAAGTGAAAGATGTACTAGGGAGAAATATTAAAGGATTCTTCCCGTGCCCTAGCTGCAAGGCGTGTAAAAGAGGACTGAAAACTAGGAACTTCCTCTCCCACAATTCCAACATCAAATATGAGATAAAGAACTTGATAAGATGCAGCAACAAAGGCGTAATTCACATAGTACAATGTAGTTGTGGCCTTCAATACGTCGGTCAGACTTTGAGGTGTCTAAAAGACAGAATACGGGAACATTTGTTACAGATCGAACATGGTAACACTGACACTGCCCTGTATAGTCATTTTACTATCCATCATAGAGGGAACATCAAGGATCTTAGATTCTACGGAATCCAAATAATAAAACCAAACTGGAGGGGAGGCAATTATGAAAAAAAGCTCTTGATTGCAGAATCAAGATGGATTTTTGATTTGGACTGCCTTTACCCGAAGGGTTTAAATAATAAGGAAGATCTTTGCCATCTATTAAGTCTAAAACAATAACAAATCTATGGAGTCAAAGATACCTCCCCAAGATTCTGATGGAAGACCTCTTTTTGAAGAAGCATGTGACACAAGCATGCAGGGCACCAACTCAGAGAGTTTCACCTTAAATGGAAAGATCTTCATACCTCAAAACAATAGATTAAGCTCTACAATAGGATATACTTCACATCACCCAAAAATGCCTCTATCACACAAACTAACTGATAGTTGATACAAATAGGACCTATAAAATAAAAGGATGATTAATTAAAGAAATTCCTTAGCTACTGCCAGCACCAACAACTTCTTAAGTCTCCAAAAATAAGAACAATTGATACACCTCTTGTGGGATATAATTAAATTAGGAGTCACACTCACATACATAGCTTACTGTTTTAGTAACAATTTAGACAGGCATCATCTGCAAGGTATATGAAGCCACAGTATGACCCTAAGGGACAATAAGCTACAGTACAGTCTAAACAAACATATTAATACTAAATGACCAAGCCTAGGGGCAAGTATACAAGGCTAGAAGAGAGAAAATAAAAACAAAATTGGCTGATACAAGATCTATATCAGAAATCCTTTGTACAGATATATGATTGGATCGACCTCCCACATGTAAAACCGTAATTTGTAGATTTATCTCTGTACTAGACGACTTATTATTAGTCTAGCGACACATCATTAAATCCTCAAATCTCTATTCATTAGACGTTTCAGTTATATTTTCCTTTCCTTTTCTAACATTACATTCTCTACTCTCCATCTATTAGACGAGTTGTATTTGATATCTCCGATTTAATATGGGATATATCTATGCTTGGTATAAAACAATCATAGTGTTATATACTGCAATATTGTTTTTTGACGATTCTAGTCCAGTATGATGTATGTCATAACATTGCAATTCTATGACTTTTACGATGTATGAGCACAGGGCGTACTTCAATATCTCTATAGGGACATTGATCGCCTAAAATAAACTATATAACCCTTGAATAACCCCATAACAATATGATCATTTTCTCATTTTGAGGTTCCAATTAGCCACATAAGGGTATTTTGGTCTATAGTCTAACCAATCACCTACTCGAAATCCAAATCATAGTCTAACCCGGAAGATAAACAATAGCTAGGTTTCGGCGACCAAACCGGAAGTACATAACTTTCAAACTTCCGGTTTTACGGAACACAACATCCGGTGAAACTAAACCCGTTTACAGGAAGTAGAATTGACTTCCGATTTAAGGGGGCATTTGATTACAAATTTGGAAAATTACGAACATACAAAAATGCCTAAACAAAATAGGTAAGATAAGTTAAATGGGGCTATATGCCCACACTTCTATAAGAATCAATAAAATTATATTAGAATGAAGGAATAAATTCGATATTTGGACCATAACAACATTGGGTCCAATAGTCAAACACACCCGGGTCACTATTTCCGGAACAGCAATTATTTGGCACCAAAATTACGGCGCAATTAAAGAGGATTATGATTGGTTAGAAAAGGGTTTAAAGGCTCTTGCTCACCCATACCATATGTTAGTCTTGAGAAAGGCCTCTACTCCATAAGTATATGGTGAGCATTATTCCTTTTACTATTGTATATTATTAGCAATATCACACTATGTTGTTATCCTTTATTCACAGGTTTTGAGGACTTCCCAGACACTTCTATTTTTGTTTTTATTTTTATTATTTTTATTATTTTTTTCTTTTATTCCCATATATTTATGTTTACCTGATAAATATATTTCTTTCTTGACATGGTGAGTCCAACGCCGTCCTTATTTTCAGAGTTTTTTTTATATAAACCTCAGGCACCTCTACTCCTTGTGCTATTTCCTTTCTCTCCTTTTCCTTCGGTCGAATGACTGGGGGTTGTGGGAAGGGAAGTGATACGTAAAGGGACATTGAACCCATTTTTTTTCTTTTGTCATTCAGATAGAGCATGCAATTTTAAGCAACTTTCTAATTTACTCCTATTATCAAATTTTCTTCGATCTCTTGCTATCTTTAAAAAAAAAAGAATGCACCTAATTTTTTTTTTGGTTCAGAACTCTGGCTAGCACTTTCTTATTGGTGGATTCATTTATCCACCAATCAGCAAGGACAATCCAGGTTGTTCACCAAAAATTTGGAGTAAATAGGAAATTAGAAAGTTGCTTAAAATGTCATGCTCTATCTGAATCACAAAAGAAAAAATTTGGGTTCAGTGTCCCTTTAACAGCTTTGCTGTGGTGCTCTTTGCCTCCTCCTGCTGGCCAGGAGTGATATTCCCAACAGTAATTGCTGATTCCGTGGACTCACCGTGTCAAGAAAGGTAAGCACACATTTTGTTTTTATTGATGTTTCTTGGTTTTTATGATCCACTTCTGACATGGATATAAGCTGCTCTTGCATATGCTCATATCACACCTCAACAGCACTTTTACCTTTTTTAATTATTATAAAAAATAATGCAAGAAAATGCGAGTTATGCATTTATATTTTGGAAATCAAAACCAAATCAACTTGTGATTCATAAACCTTTCTGCATCATTATAGTGTGATATTAGTTATTTGTATGAAAACACATTAAATACTATTTTCCAACTAGTTACAGATGCCAAATAAGACTGAAAAGGCTCATTAGCAACGCTGGTACTAGATGTATGTGGTGGTCTGACTGGAAGTGAAGAGCTTTTTTATTTTTAATCTGCAATTTAGAGAGCTGTATTGCAGCAGTCATATAGGGTCAGTTGAATTCCCATCTGTTTATAACTTTTCCCATTATTTATTTTTAATTCTCTGTTCACCACACCTTGCATATGGTCTCCCAAACTAAGGTTCAGAATAGTTAGGTTATTGGCTTTCTTTGTCTCTATAATATTTGTAATATCTAATATGTTTAAATATGAACAGTATTCTCCACAGGAACTATTTACAGCTAGATTACGAGTGGAGCACCATTTATTGCTCCCGCTCATGTGTTAAAAGCGCTCGACTTCAGCTTTTTGCACGTGTCGGGTATCACACATATTAGAATTTTTTGGAAGTACTTTGAATATTGTGACTGTGTTAACGTATTCCCCCATAGACTTTAATGGAGCTGGAAAAGCTGGAAAAAAACACCCGACAAGTTGCGCAAACCCAATCGTGTTTTCTCGAGTGCGCTAACCGAACATGAAATATGAATATTTCACATCCCAATGTTCTCCACATAGAGGAATATGTTCTATTTAGTCATAAATGCATATTTCTATATATATATATCTGTTGTTTTTTGTAATATATATATATAGATATATAGGAATATCCATTTATAAAGACATAGAACATATTCCCCTATTTGAAATATAACACTTTATTAAAGGGACATTGTACACTAACTTTTTTCTTTACATAAATGTTTTGTAGATGATCCATTTATATAGCCCATCTGGGGGTGTTTTTGTAACAAATGTATAGTTTTGCTTATTTTTAAATAACATTGTACTGATTTTCAGACTCCTAACCAAGACCCAAAGTTTTAGATGTATACTAATGTCTACAGACTCCAGCTTGTTCCTGTTTGTTTAAAGGAGCTTTTCATATGCAGGGGAGGAGTGTCTGCTGTTCCTGTTTGCCCAGCCCCTTTCACTGGGTGTCCCAGCTTAACCTCATTAAGAGTGCCAAACTGGGAGCTTCTAAGTACGTTTTTAAAAGGTTTTTAGTGGATTGTTATATCAGACAGTACTAAAAAGAAGAATATACACAGCTACTAATACATGCAGTTATATGAAAAGTGGTGTATACTGTCCCTCTATATATGAATATTTTGCATGTTTCAGCTACTTGACTGCAAAGGGCTCCAATGCACTTCATCTAAATACATATGTGTATACATAAACACACACACACACACACATATATATTTATATGTGTTTTTCTCTAAGTTAAAGCCCTTTGCATTCGTTTTTTTCCACCTAACACTTGAGACCTCGGGGCCTATTTATCAAAGTGTCAACAGAAAATACGCCGGAATTCCGCATCTTAATTGTTGTGAGATTGATCCAACCTAGTTATCAAAGCCTCAAGATCGGCAAATCTTAAAATTTGTGACGTAACATACAATCTCGCGATCTCAATCCGACACAGATCGATGCTTACGTCATTACAGATGTTCCGAATACACATTCGGCTCTATTTGTCACTTTTTCCAATTTAACAAACTTTTAACAGGTACGCTCGCGTCTTTTCCGACACATCGTACCTGGTTTTCAATCCGCCACCCTTGAGGCCGCGGATGCCATAGAAATCAAGGGGAGTATGAAAGCACCGAAAGCTTATGTTTGATGCTGAGAATGAAGCATACCCCATTGATTTTTATGGTAGAAAAAAAGTTAAGTTTACACCTAACATAAACCCTGAGTCTAAACACCCTAATCTGCCTCCCCCGACATTGCCACCACCTACATAATGTTATTAACCCCTATTCTGCCACTCCCTGACACCGCCGTCACTAAATAAACTTAACCCCTAAACCTCTGGGCTCCCATATCACCACCACTAACTAAACCTATTAACCCTTAATCCGTTAGCCCCCCCACATCGCAAAAAAATAAATTAAGATATTAACCCCTAAACCTAACAACCCCTTAACTTTAAATTAAAATTACAACATCCCTATCTTCAACTAAATTAAAACTTACCTGTAGAATTAAAATAAACTAATTTTAAACTATTAATTAACCTACCTAACTATTATACTACAATTAAATTAAATTAAACTACCAATTAAATAAACTAAATAAAATATTAAAAAACCTAACCCTACTAAAATTATTTAAATAACATAATTTATGTAAGAATTTACCTGATAAATTAATTTCTTTCATATTGGCATCCATGAGCTAGTGATGTATGGGTTATACAATCCAACCAGGAGGGGCAAAGTTTCCCAAACCTCAAAATGCCTATAAATACAGCCCTCACCACACCCACAATTCAGTTTAATGAATAGCCAAGAAGTGGGGTGATAAAGAAAGGAGCAAAAGCATAAACAAAGGAATTGGAATAATTGTGCTTTATACAAAAGAATCATAACCACCATAAAAAGGGTATGCCTCATGGACTCTTGCCAATATGAAAGAAATGAATTTATCAGGTAAATTCTTACATAAATTATGTTTTCTTTCATGTAATTGTCAAGAGTCCATGAGCTAGTGACGTATGGGATAGCAATACCCAAGATGTGGAACTCCACGCAAGAGTCACTAGAGAGGGAGGGATAAAAACTAAAGACAGCCAATTCCGCTGGAAAAATTAATCCACAACCCAAATCATACGTTTTAATCTTATAATGGAAAATAAAAAAACTGAAAACATAAGCAGAAGAATCAAACTGAAACAGATGCCTGAAGAACTTAGTAAATGTATGCAAAGAAGACCAAGTTGCTGCTTTGCAAATCAGATCAACTAAAGCTTTATTCTTAAAAGCCCAGGAAGTGGAAACTGACCTAGTAGAATGAGCTGTAATCCTCTGAGGCGGGGATTTACCCGACTCCAAATAAGCGTGATGAATCAAAAGCTTTAACCAAGATGCCAAAGAAATGGCAGAAGCCTTCTGACCTTTCCTAGAACCAGAAAAGATAACAAATAGACTAGAAGTCTTCCTGAAATCTTTAGTAGCTTCAACATAATATTTCAAAGTTCTCACCACATCCAAAGAATGTAAAGATCTTTCCAAAGAATTCTTAGGATGGGGACACAAAGAAGGGACAACAATTTCCCTACTAATGTTGTTGGAATTCACAACTTTAGGTAAGAATTTAAATGAAGTCCGCAAAACTGCTTTATCCTGATGAAAAATCAGAAAAGGAGACTCACAAGAAAGAGCAGATAATTCAGAAACTCTTCTAGCAGAAGAGATGGCCAAAAGAAACAACACTTTCCAAGAAAGCAATTTAATGTCCAAAGAATGCATAGGCTCAAATGGAGGAGCCTGTAAATCCTTCAAAACCAAATTAGGACTCCAAGGAGGAGAAATTGATTTAATGACAAGCTTGATACGAACCAAAGCCTGTACAAAACAATGAATATCAGGGAGTTTAGCAATTCTTCTGTGGAATAAAACAGAAAGAGCAGAGATTTGTCCTTTCAAAGAACTCGCAGACAAACCCTTATCCAAACCATCCTGAAGAAACGGTAAAATTCTAGGAATTCTAAAAGAATGCCAAGAGAATTTATGAGAAGAACACCATGAAAAAGTCTTCCAAACTCGATAATAAATCTTTCTAGAAACAGATTTACGAGCCTGCAACATAGTATTAATAACTGAGTCAGAGAAACCTCTATGACTAAGCACTAAGCGTTCAATTTCCATACCTTCAAATTTAATGATATGAGATCCTGATGGAAAAACGGACCTTGAGATAGAAGGTCTGGCCTTAGTGGAAGTGGCCATGGTTGGCAACTGGACATCCGAACAAGATCCGCATACCAAAACCTGTGAGCCCATGCTGGAGCCACCAGCAGTACAAATGATTGCTCCATGATGTTCATGGAAATCACTCTTGGAAGAAGAACTAGAGGCGAAAAGATATAGGCAGGTTGGAAGTGTCAATGCATCCACTGCTTCCGCCTGAGGATCCCTGGACTTGGACAGGTACCTGGGAAGTTTCTTGTTTAGATGAGATGCCATCAGATCTATTTCTGGAAGCCCCCACATCTGAACAATTTGAAAAAACACATCTGGGTGAAGAGACCACTCTCCCGGATGTAAAGCTTGACGACTGAGATAATCCGCTCCACATATAGCAGATAGCCAAACCAGTCCTGAAACGAGAATCAGTAGAGGTAATGGTATATAAGAGTATATCGTCGATCTGAAAAGGGAGGTAGGAGATGAATCTCTACAACCGATAACACAGAACCTATGAAATAGATCCCCGTTAGGAAGACCATTGTATTCAATAGGTGACACTCCCTTCACATCCCTCTGACATTCACTGTACTCTGAGAGGAACCGGTCTTCAACATGCTGAGAAGCGCATATCAACGTAGAAATCTAGCACAAACTTACTTCACCCCCCCTCCATAGGAGGCAAAGTTTGTAAAACTGAATTGTGGGTGTGGTGAGGGGTGTATTTATAGACATTTTGAGGTTTGGGAAACTTTGCCCCTCCTGGTAGGATTGTATATCCCATACGTCATTAGCTCATGGACTCTTGCCAATTACATGAAAGAAATACAATTAAACATTATTATAAAGTCCTAAATTACAAAAAAAACACTAAGTTAAAAAAAAACACTAAATTATGAAAAATAACAAAACAAAATTATCAAAAATATTTTTTTTACACCTAATCTTATAGCCCTATTTAAATAACCCCCCCCCCCCCAATAAATAAAACTCCTAGCCTACAATAAACTACCAATGGCCCTTAAAAGGGCCTTTTGTGGGGCATTGCCCCAAAGATAACAGGTCTTTTACCTGGCAAAAAAAATACAAACACCCCCCCAACAGTAAAACCCACCACCCAACCAACCCCCCCAAATAAAAACCCTAGCCTACAATAAACTACCAATGGCCCTTAAAAGGGCCTTTTGTGGGACATTGCCTCAAAGATAACAGCTCTTTTACCTGGCACAAAAAATACAAACACCCCCCAACAGTAAAACCCACCACCCAACCAACCCCCCAAATAAAAAAAACTATCTAAAATAACCTAAGCTACCCATTGCCCTGAAAAGGGCATTTGTATGGGCATTGCCCTTAAAAGGGCATTTGTATGGGCATTGCCCTTAAAAGGGCATTTAGCACTTTTACTGCCCAGACCCTATTCTAAAAATAAAACCCACCCAAAAAACCCTTAAAAAACCTAACACTAACCTCAGACGATCCACTTACAGTTCTTGAAGTCCAGCTTGAAGGATCCATCCAGCCGGCGAAGTCCTCATCCAGGCGGCAAGAAGTCTTCATCCATGCGGCAAGAAGTCTTCATCCGGACGGCCTCTTCTATCTTCATCCAGCCGGAGCGGGTCCATCCTGAAGACATCCGGCGCGGAGCATCCTCTTTCTATGGTCGCCGCCGTACACTGATTCTTCCAAGATGGCGTCCCTTGCATTCCTATTGGCTGAAAGATTTCAATCAGCCAATAGGAATTACAGCTGCTAAAATCATATTGGCTGTTCAAATCAGCCAATAGGATTGAGCTCTCATCCTATTGGCTGTTCCAATCAGCCAACAGAATGAGAGCTCAATCCTATTGGCTGATTTGAACAGCCAATAGGATTTTAGCAGCTCTAATTCCTATTGGCTGATTGAAATCTTTCAGCCAATAGGAATGCAAGGCACGCCATCTTGGATTGCGTCACTTGCATTGAAGATAGAAGAGGCCGCCTGGATGAAGACTTCTTGCCGCATGGATGAGGACTTCGCTGGCTGGATGGATCCTTCAAACGGGACTTCAAGAATTGTAAGTGGATCGTCGGGGGTTAGTGTTGGGTTTTTTGGGTGTTTTTTATGGGCAATGCCCATACAAATTCCCTTTTCAGGGCAATAGGTAGCTTAGGTTATTTTTTTTAGTTTTTTTTATTTGGGGGGTTGGTGGGGTTGTGGGTTTTACTGTTGGGGGGGGTTTGTATTTTTTGCCAGGTAAAAGAGCTGTTATCTTTGGGACAATGCCCCACAAAAGGCCCTTTTAAAGGCTATTGGTAGTTTATTGTAGGCTAGAGTTTTTTTTATTTTGGGGGTGCTTTTTTATGTTGATAGGGCTATTAGATTAGGTGTAAAAAAATTATTTTTGATAATTTGGGGTGTTATTTTTTGGAATTTAGTGTTTGTTTTTTTTAATTTGTAATTTAGGACTTTGTAATAATGTTTAATTGTATATTTAAATAATTTTAGTAGGGTTAGTTTTTTTTTTTTAATATGTAATTTAGTTTATTTAATTGGTAGTTTAATTCAATTGTAGTATAATAGGGTAGGTTAATAGTTTAAAATGAGTTTATTTTAATTTTACAGGTAAGTTTTAATTTATTTGAAGATAGGGATGTTGTCATTTTAAAAGTTAAGGGGTTGTTAGGTTTAGGGGTAAATAGCTTAATTTAGTTTTTTTGTGATGTGGGGGGCTGACGGTTTAGGGGTTAATAGGGTTAGTTAGTGGTGGTGATGTTGGAGGCCAGAGGTTTAGGGGTTAATAAGTTTATTTACTGGCAGCGGTGTCAGGGAGCAGCAGGATAGGGGTTAATAACTTTATTTAGGTTGCGGTGGTGTCAGGGAGCGGCGGGATAGGGGTTAATAACTTGAATTTGGTTGCCACGGTGTCGGGGAGCGGCAATATAGGGGTTAATAACTTTATTTAGGTTGCGGCGGTGTCGGGGAGTGGCGGGATAGGGGTTAAACATTTTAGTATAGTGGTGGCGTTTAGTGAAATGGTATAAATAAAGTTGGGAAAAAGCCAAATAGATGTGAGATCGATGACTGCTAGTTAACAACAGTCTGATGCTCATCGCCCCGTACTTGGTGCTCGTGTTTTTGACAGCTTTTTTATAAATAAGGAGAGCGTATTGAGATCCGCGGCCACGATGTTAGGTGAGCGTATTGATGCCGGCGAATGCAACATAGTTGACACTTTGATAAATATCTCCCCTCATATCTTAAGAGAGCCCTTATAAGGTTTTTTATGCATTTTTTTTCTATCATTTTTATTAGATGGTGTTACTATGAGTGTAACTTTACCTTCAAATTGTTACCTTCAAATTGTTTTGTGCAACTTTTTATTTAAGCTCTGAAGTTGAGTTATCCCGACGCGCGTTAAATTCAATTGCGCGTTAAATTCAATTGCGCTCAAGCAAATGTGTTCTACTTTCCACTTTTCAACAGTGCGTCACTCGTAATCTAGCCCTTAATTGGGACATAACCCGGCTGATTTAACGGACTAGATACAATTTAAGATATTAGCTAATATACTTTTTCATTCACTGTTTAATACACACACATCATTAAATCAATTTATATTAAATAATGCTATTAATTTGTGATTGGAATAGTTTAAAGAGACAGTCTACTCCAGTATTTTTATTGTTTCTAAAGATAGATAATCCCTTTTACTACCCATTCCATAAAAACACAGTTCTATTAATATACTTTTTATCTCTCTGATTACGTTGTATCTAAGCCTCTGCAGGCTGCCCCCATATTTGTTCTTTTGACAGACTTACATTTTAGCTAATCAGTACTGACTCATAAATAACTCCACAGGAGTCGGCACAATGTTATCTATATGACACACAAGAACTAGCATTCTCTAGCTGTGATAAACTGTCAAAATGCACTGAGATAAGAGGCAGCCTTCAAGGGCTTAGAAATTAGCCTATGAGCCTACCTAGGTTTTAGCTTCCACAAAGAATACCAAGAGAAAATTTGATTATAAAAGTAAATTGTAAAGTTGTTTAAAATTGCATGTCGTATCTGAATCATGAAAGTTTAATATAGACTAGACTTTCCCTTTAAGTAACATTTGTAAATAACAGAACATTTTTTAATATTACAGCCCCCACCTGGCTACTTCATAATTCCACCTAAATAGAGTGTGGAGAACACTGAATATTACAGATCGTGGAGAGGATAAAACCATCTTTAGTGGGAGAGTGGAATGGTATATGTTCAGCTCAGAGTAGTAGAGATAGTGAAGAAGAGCGAGTAAAGCTTATGTCAAAATAAACTGGTAAGAGCAAATCTAAAGATTAAAAAGTAGACATGGTCTGTAAGACTGCTTATAATGTCAAGAGTACAGTGCAAAACAGCTATCATTTTTATAAATCTCAACCTGTATGTAGCAGGGTTAGTTTTGTGCAGTATGCAATGGATTGGGTGTGAGTGCCAGTTACTAAAGGCAAATAAGAGATTACAAGTTAGTAATGAGCAGAACATTAAATAGAATACATATTTAAGTTACTAATGGCTTTCTCAATTAATGGTTTATATTTGGTCAACTATAAAATAGTTTAGAAGTTCAGCTTTAGGATGCCTGCAAGAAGAATGCAGCATAAAAACCAACAGTGCAAATAGTTACAGTAATCGCTTTCAATACGGTATTGTATCGTGAAATCTCTTCCAATATGCTTGTGAAGTGATTGAGACCTAATAGTTAGAAAAACAGCAATTGCCCTGGGATTTAAGCAATGGGAAGCAGAAAGTTTAATCCAACATATGAAGAGTTAGTATGTCTCAGAAATATGTCTTCTCTTTGCCATGATATAGCCCATAAGGTCCTACAAAACACCTTTAACATAAA
The DNA here is from genome assembly GCF_027579735.1 of Bombina bombina. Taxonomy (NCBI): domain Eukaryota; kingdom Metazoa; phylum Chordata; class Amphibia; order Anura; family Bombinatoridae; genus Bombina; species Bombina bombina. The sequence goes on from NC_069504.1 coordinate 487,023,547, forward strand.
ACCTTCCCCAATCACCAATGTACAGAGTGAATTATTTTGCATTATACAAACCTACTCCCCAGTTTGTATTATTTATTTAAATAACTGTTACTTCTTGTGGATTATTTTACCTTTAATAATATAGATGGGAAGTGAAGATATTGGCACAGAGACAGGATGTGAGGTGTCAGCAGGGGCTATGAGGTTCTAGCAAAGGTTGATATCAGAATACAGAAGGGAGGGGGATGAGAGTCCTTGTTCTGCAAGACCCCAACAGTTAATAAGAAAAGTTAAAAAGTGCACCATATATTGCCCATTATACCACATGGTTCAATGATCTCTATTTTGATAACTATTTTACCTCTTCACTTTTATAAAACAAATGTTTGTTTGTTTTCATTCCCACAACCAGCTTACTATAATATCTGTTTCCATCACTTTTTATCTACTTGCATCTTCTGACTTTGCTTAAGTAATTTCCACATAACGCTGTTCCTTCGTTCTAATCTATTTGAATTGTCCTTTTTCCCTTTAATCTGCTCTCTGTTCATTTCCTTCACACGTCCATCATTATTTCCGGCTGTATTCTTCATTATTCCTTGTCCCTTTCCTCTCTATTTAGTGTCTCTCCTTTGCTTTTTTTGGCACATAAGGCAGCACAGTCTGTGTGCTCTTGTCACACACAGTCTGGGTACTGCAGTTCCTTGTCCCTCTCCTGCCACCAGTCAGGACACCCTGCCTGCTTTTTGCAGCAACACAGGAAGCTGCAGGCCTGGGGGTATCCCTTGTTGGTTCCTGGCCATGTGGAGAGTCCTCATCATCACAACACAGTGCATGGTAAAGAACTTTGTCACTGAACCTCACCCTGTCTCTAGATCCAGGGTTCCTACCTGGGTGAGGTTTTGGTGGTGGGACGGGGGTTTCCTCACTGGAGGAGTCTGGACCATTTGGAGTAATTCCCCCATTGAGCAATGTAAAATCAGTGGGACGGTCTGATCCATCTCCAGAATCTGATGGGGTTGAGGCTTCCAGGAAGGAGCAGAATTCCCAGCTGTCTGAACTTAAGAAGTCCATGGGTCCCAGGTCACAGAGGGGAATCCCCTTCTCACTACTGGATGTGCTACTAACAGTTCCTGGGGTCCAGTCATCTGCATCCAATTCAAACTCAAAGTCTGAGGTGAGTTTGTCTATTTGCTCCACCACCTAAGGGACAAAAAATGGGTGTCCTGAAAATACATTTCACTTTAATGGTTAATATATATCATAAAGAAGAGTTATAAAAATGTATGTTTTTTTCTTAATCAAAATTGGCTATCAATAGACTTCACACACAAAAACCACACATTTTATTAGGGGTACTTAAATTGATGGTAAATCCTAGCGTTTCAGTCAAGAAGTATAAAAAAACTGCATGTTGAAAGTACCTTTATTTGCCCACGAGTTTATGCCGATCTGAGTGCCTCCGGCCAAAAACTGTTTTTGCAATAAGGTAACATTTCCACTTCTTAGCCAATAGTGCTAAAGACTATTTTTTAAGACAGACATCCTCAAACTTGGCCCTCCAGAGGTTTTAGAACTACATTTCCCATGATGCTCAGCCAGCATACCTGGAGGGGCCAAGTTTGAGGATGTCTGGTTTAAGAGATAAAAACGTCATCTTTTTAAAAACATAGCGTTTTGCCATGGGCGGCTGGAGGTGCTCAGCTCGGCATAAACTTGCGGGCAAATAAAGGTACTATCAGCATAAAGTTTTTTTATACGCAATGCCTGAAAGCCCTTTTATTTATAGTACTGCTAAGTCCTAGCATTTAAAAAACGCTGTCCTTTTGTAATTCAGACAGAGCATACCATTTTAAAAAAGTTTCCAATTTATTTACTTACTTACTATTATCAAATTTGCTTAATTCCCATGATATTCTGTGTTGAAGAGATACCTAGGTAGGCATCTGGAGCACTACATTGCAGGAAATAGTGTTGCCATATAGTGCTCTTGCAAATGGATAACATTCTTGCAAAACTGCTGCCATATAGTGCTTCATAAATGGTCCGTCACCTAAGCATACTTCCCATCTTTTCAACAAAGATACCAAGAGAATGAAGAAAATTTGATAACAGAAGTGAATTAGAAAGTTGTTTAAAATTGCATGCTGTATCTAAATCATGACAGAAAAAAATGAGTTTCATATTCCTTTAAGGGCTATAGTGGGTCCAAACTTATAAATGTGTGTTTTTGACATATCTGGTATTAGTTACAGTAGGGGAAATGTTCTCTTGACTCTGTATCTGGTTGTAAAAATAGAACTAAAATTTCCATGGAAACCAGCCATCTGTGCAAATCTAAGTCTTAAGGGCTTCACACCAGTTCTGTCCTCCATAAACCCAACGCTTGGTAAATCAGCATAACTGGGTTAGTAATTGTCTTTATCCTAGAAGGTAAAGCCGTCTACTGCATTACATATTGAAGCTAAGGAATGACCAGAACATCAAAAGAACACATTTTAATGGGACTACACTGAATAGGCAAAACCCTGCATATTTTGCTAACAAAACGCTCATAAAACATGCATTTTGTATTCTGGGGTTTTACAATATACTGTTTATAAAGGGACATAACAATTACATTTGTATAGAAGCATTTTGCAGCACCCAGTGAGTTACACCAATGCCTCTAGTTATCACTGATTTTGTGATATCCCTTACTTGTGCAGTCGATCCACTTGGCATATAGGAGGCTCTGGGAATTTGCATTCAATCTACTTATCTCCATATGCTCTGCGGTTTGCATGCACAGTAAGATCTATCACGGTACCTGTGAATTCTCATGTTAGAAGAATTTTTGCAAATTACAGTATATTATAAAAATGTCTCCTACACACTAAATGTTTAGAGCCAAGCAGGAATTCCTTTAAATAAAGTTTAAATGCAATACTGCAGAACTCCCAAGCTCTTGCTAAAGTTGTTGGGTGATATTCTGCTGTGCATTTCAAATGTATGTCGCTATAATATCCTTACTTGGAGGACAATTGTATCAATCAGTACCTTGGTCCTTACAATGGAGTTACATGTGCTCAGGAAATCTTTAAGGAAGTCTAAGGTCAAGAGTTCTCAATTTTATGTATGATAACTAGTGTCCGTTCAATAAATGGGGTTAATGGTATCACAAAACTGACTTAATTCCTTACCTCTCTCAGCTCTTTGGCCACTTCTTTGAGGTCCCTCAAGATTCCTTCGAGCTGACTGATAACTGCCCGGACTCTCCCTCGGATCCTCTCCCTTTCGCCAGCTCTGCCGCTGCGTCCCCCCTGCTCTGCGGTCCTTCCCACCCCCCGAGAGCACATGATTCAGAGAGAGGCCTCCAGCCTCCTCTGCAGCTTCTCTTCTCTGGGGGGAGCTCTGCATCTTAAAGCCTGCAACCCCTTTTCCCCAAACACCCCTCCCTTTTGTCTACCACTGCCACACCCCAGCCCCTTAAAATGAGGGCTAAAACCCCACTCTGAGGAGGTTGTCTTCAATTTATTTTGGAGATCACCTGTAGTTTTGAAAGTGGTCAAAGAACTAGCTCCTAGAGTCCACGTGAGAAGATGGTATGTGAGCCAGTAGAAAACCAGTAGAAAAAGTACCCAAATTGTAAGATGGACTTCAAACTGCAAAATGCCTGCATGGAAAGGTAACAGGTGATTGATTCTGGTCTGTCTCTATATATAAGGTTGATTACAGCCTGTGTATAAAACAGAACAAAACAAAATATGGTTTAGTATGTGGTAAGGTTTTGCTTACACGTTAATATCCATACAAAACTACACATCATCACTGAATTTTGTCAATAAAACTTTTAAATTGATGAGATTACATCTAATTACTTATGCTGGTTAACTGTTTGGTTTACTTTCCAGTTAAGTCATATTTCTATCATAGAATTACAAAATAAAATAATAAATGTGACAAAAAAAAATCTGTAAAAAAATTACTAATTTTTCCTCCTCTACATCTTTTTCATAATTGAGCATAATATCCTTAATTACCAACATTTTTAATGTTTCCTTTAATTTAAAAAAAAATAAAAAAAATTGTGATCCTTTACCTAAATACTAAGGTCAATTATTGTATATCACTTTCTGCAAACACTTCAAGTGATTTGCAAACTGACGCCTAGATTACGAGTTTTTGTCGGTAAGGCTGTGTGGGGCTAACAAGCCTTTTTTTCTTACCGCTCACTTAAGCCAATGCTGGTATTACAAGTTTTCTTCAAGCCGGCGTTAGCCTCAGAAAAGTGAGCGTTGAGCAAAATTTAGCTCCACATCTCACTGTAATACCAGCGTTGCTTACGGTAGCGGTAAGCTGGCAAAACGTGCTCGTGCACGATTTCCCCATAGGAAACAATGGGGTTGAGCTGGCTGAAAAAAAGCAGCGTTCAGCTCCTAACGCAGCCTTATTGTTTCCTATGGGGAAATTAATTTTATGTCTGCACCTAACACCCTAACATAAACCCCGAGTCTAAACACCCCTAATCTTACACTTATTAACCCCTAATCTGCCGTCCCCGACATTGCCACCACCTACAATATATTATTAACCCCTAATCTGCCGCTCCGGACACCGCCGCCACCTACATTATACTTATGAACCCCTAATCTACTGCCCCCAACATCGCCGACACCTACATTATAGTTATTAGACCCTAATCTGCCCCCCCAACGTCGCCGCAACTATATTAAATTTATTAACCCCAATCTGCCGCCGCCAACGTCGCCGCCACTATAATAAATTTATTAACCCCTAAACCTAAGTCTAACCCTAACACCCCTCTAATTTAAATATAATTTAAATACATCTAAATAAAATTTACTAAAATTAAATAAATTATTCCTATTTAAAACTAAATACTTACCTATAAAATAAACCCTAAGCTAGCTACAATATAACTAATAGTTACATTGTAGCTATCTTAGGATTTATATTTATTTTACAGGCAACTTTGTATTTATTTTAACTAGGTAGAATAGTTATTAAATAGTTATTAACTATTTAATAACTTCCTAGTTAAAATAAATACAAATTTACCTGTAAAATAAACCCTAACCTAAGTTACAATTACACCTAACACTACACTATAATTAAACTAATTACCTAAACTACCTACAATTAATTACAATTAAATTAAATAAACTAAATTACGGAAAAAAAACTAACACTAAATTACAGAAAATAAAAAAAGAATTACAAGAATTTTAAACTAATTACACCTAATCTAATCCCCCTAATAAAAAAAAAGCCCCCCAAAATAATAAAATTCCCTACCCTATACTAAATTACAAATAGCCCTTAAAAGGGCCTTTTGCGGGGTATTGCCCCAAAGTAATCAGCTCTTTCACCTGTAAAAAAAAAATACAATACCCCCCAACATTAAAACCCACCACCCACACACCCAACCCTACTCTAAAACCCACCCAATCCCCCCTTAAAAAAACCTAACACTACCCCCTTGAAGATCACCCTACCTTGAGACGTCTTCACCCAGCCGGGGGGGTCAAGTGGTTCTCCAGAGGGTCCGAAGTCTTCATCCTATCCGACCAGAAGAGGACATCCAGGCGGCATCTTCTATCTTCATCCTTCCGGAGCGGAGCGGGTCCATCTTCAAGACATCCGACGCTGAGCATCCTCTTCATCCGACGGCCGACAACTGAATGATTGGTCCTTTAAGTGACGTCATCCAAGATGGCGTCCCTTGAATTCCGATTGGCTGATAGAATCCTATCAGCCAATCGGAATTAAGGTAGGAAAAATCCTATTGGCTGATGCAATCAGCCAATAGGATTGACCTTGCATTCTATTGGCTGATTGGAACAGCCAATAGAATGCAAGGTAAATCCTATTGGCTGATTACATCAGCCAATAGGATTTTTCCTACCTTAATTCCGATTGGCTGATAGGATTCTATTAGCCAATCGGAATTCAAGCAACGCCATCTTGGATGACGTCACTTAAAGGACCAGTCATTCAGTCGTCGGCCATCGGATGAAGAGGATGCTCCGCGTCGGATGTCTTGAAGATGGACCCGCTCCGCTCCGTAAGGATGAAGATAGAAGATGCCGCCTGGATGAAGCCTTCTGCCGGTCTGGATGTCCTCTTCTGGCCGGATAGGATGAAGACTTCGGAGCCTCTGGAGGAGCACTTGTGCCCGGCTGGATGAAGACGTCTCAAGGTAGGGTAATCTTCAAGGGGGTAGTGTTAGGTTTTTTAAGGGGGGATTGGGTGGGTTTTAGAGTAGGGTTGGGTGTGTGGGGGGTGGGTTTTAATGTTGGGGGGGGAGTATTGTATTTTTTTACAATACTATTTTTTTACAATACTATTTTTACAGGTGAAAGAGCTGATTACTTTGGGGCAATGCCCCGCAAAAGGCCCTTTGAAGGGCTATTTGTAATTTAGTATAGGGTAGGGAATTTTATTATTTTGGGGGGCCTTTTTTTATTAGGGGGATTAGATTAGGTGTAATTAGTTTAAAATTCTTGTAATTCTTTTTTTATTTTCTGTAATTTAGTGTTTTTTCCCCGTAATTTAGTTAATTTAATTGTAAGTAATTGTAGTTAGTTTAGATAATTAGTTTAATTATATTGTAGTGTTAGGTGTAATTGTAACTTAGGTTAGGGTTTATTTTACAGGTACTTTTGTACTTATTTTAGCTAGGTGGTTATTAAATAGTTAATAACTATTTAATAACTATTATACCTAGTTAAAATAAATACAAAGTTGCCTTAAAATATAAATCCTAAGCTAGCTACAATGTAACTATTAGTTATATTGTAGCTAGCTTAGGGTTTATTTTATAGGTAAGTATTTAGTTTTAAATAGGAATAATTTATTTAATTTTAGTAAATTTATTTAGATGTATTTAAATTATATTTAAGTTAGGGGGGGGGTTAGGGTTAGATTTAGGGGTTAATAAATTTAATATAGTAGCGGCGACGTTGGGGGCAGCAGATTAGGGGTTAATAAATGTAGGTAGGTGTCGGCGATGTTAGGGACGGCAGATTAGGGGTTAATAAATGTAGGTAGGTGTCGGCGATGTTAGGGACGGCAGATTAGGGGTTAATAAAATTTAACTAGTGTTTGCAAGGCGGGGGTGCGGCGGTTTAGGGGTTAATACATTTATTAAAGTGGCGGCGATGTCCGGTCAGCAGATTAGGGGTTAAATCATTTTATTATAGTGTTTGCGATGTGTGGGGGGCCTCGGTTTAGGGGTTAATAGGTAGTTTATGGGTGTTAGTGTACTTTGTAGCACTTTAGTTAAGAGCTTTATGTTACGGCGTTAGCCCATAAAACTCTTAACTACTGACTTTTATATGCGGTAGGAGTCTGGACAGGAGAGGGTCTACCGCTCACTTTTTCAGGCGATCGCAATATCGGCGTTAGGCAAATCCCATTAAAAAGATAGGATACGCAATTGACGTAAGGGGATTTGCGGTAAGCTAAAATCGCAGAAAAAAAAGTGAGCAGTAGACCCTCTCCTGCCTGACTCGTAACACCAGCGGGCGTTAAAAAGCAGCGTTGGGACCCCTCAACGCTGCTTTTTAAGGCTAACGCAAGACTCGTAATCTAGCCGTGAATTTGTAACACTATTACATTTTGCATAACATGAAGTTATTCTAATTACCTAACATTTATTTAAAAATAACAAAATAAAAAAAAATTGAACAAACTAAGTTTAGCACTGCCCAAGCCTATTGTAGAATTTTCATGTGTTTTGGATTAAATGCCTTTTTTGGGCTGCTTAAAGGGATATCTTATCTTATCTTTCATGATTCCGATAGAGCAGGCAATTTTAAGCAACTTTCTAAAATACTCGTATTATCAATTTTACTTTGTTCTCTTATATTTAGCACTGCCCAAGCCTATTGTAGAATTTTCATGTGTTTTGGATTAAATGCCTTTTTTGGGTTGCTTAAAGGGATATCTTATCTTATCTTTCATGATTCCGATAGAGCAGGCAATTTTAAGCAACTTTCTAAAATACTCGTATTATCAATTTTACTTTGTTCTCTTATATTTATTTGAAAAAGCAGGAATGTAAACTTAAAGGTCGGCCCATCTTTGGTTCAGCACCTGGGTAGCGCTTGCTAATTGGTGGCTACATTTAGCCATCAAACAGCAAGCGCTTCCCAGGTTCTGAACCAAAAATGGGCTAAGCTTACATTCCTGGCTTTCAAATAAAGATACCAAGAGAACAAAGAAAAATTGATAATACGAGTAAATTAGAAATTTGCTTGCTCTATCTGAATAATGAAAGAAAACTGTTGGATTTCATATGCCTTTAACATACCCAAATGACCTTTGTTATCATTCGATTGCTCCCAGATTACCCACAATACAGTACTCCTACAACACTCACCACAGATTTAAGGCCTTTAGGTGAAACATACATAAAATTATAAACATTTAGTTGTTTTTTTTGCCAATTCTAAAATGTTTAATATAATTTGCTTAATGTCAAAAAGCATTTCATTTGTCAAAAAATGC
>NC_069504.1:487039539-487199539 GCF_027579735.1 Bombina bombina
CTGCCAGATGCTTGTGTAAAAGAATAGACAGAGCAGAAATCTGTCCCTTTAGTGAACTAGCGGATAAGCCCTTTTCTAAACCCTCTTGTAGAAAAGACAATATCCTAGGAATCCTAACCTTACTCCATGAGTAACTCTTGGATTCACACCAATATAAATATTTACGCCATATCTTGTGGTAAATTTTTCTGGTAACAGGTTTCCAAGCCTGTATTAATGTATCAATAACCGAATCCGAAAACCCACGCTTTGATAGAATCAAGCGTTCAATTTCCAAGCAGTCAGCCTCAGAGAAATTAGGTTTGGATGGTTGAAAGGACCCTGAATTAGAAGGTCCTGCCTCAGGGGTAGAGACCATGGTGGACAGGACGACATGTCCACTAGGTCTGCATACCAGGTCCTGCGTGGCCACGCAGGCGCTATCAGAATCACCGATGCTCTCTCCTGTTTGATCCTGGCAATCAGACGAGGAAGCAACGGAAAAGGTGGAAACACATAAGCTATGTTGAAAACCCAAGGGGCTGCTAGTGCATCTACCAGCACCGCTCCCGGGTCCCTGGACCTGGATCCGTAACAAGGAAGCTTGGCGTTCTGGCGAGATGCCATGAGATCCAGATCCGGTTTGCCCCAACAAAGAATCAGTTGGGCAAATACCTCTGGGTGAAGTTCCCACTCCCCCGGATGAAAAGTCTGGCGACTTAAAAAATCCGCCTCCCAGTTCTCCACGCCTGGGATGTAGATCGCTGACAGGTGGCAAGAGTGAGACTCTGCCCAGCGAATTATCTTCGAGACTTCCAACATCGCTAGGGAACTCCTGGTTCCCCCTTGATGATTGACGTAAGCCACAGTCGTGATGTTGTCTGACTGAAATCTGATAAACCTCAGTGTTGCCAACTGAGGCCAAGCTAGAAGAGCATTGAATATTGCCCTTAATTCTAGAATGTTTATTGGGAGGAGTTTCTCCTCCTGAGTCCACGATCCCTGAGCCTTCAGGGAGTTCCAGACTGCTCCCCAGCCTAGTAGGCTGGCATCTGTTGTTACAATCGTCCAATCTGGTCTGCGAAAGGACATTCCTTTGGACAGATGAACCCGTGATAACCACCAGAGAAGAGAATCTCTGGTCTCCTGGTCCAGATTTAGCAAAGGGGACAGATCTGAGTAATCCCCGTTCCATTGACTTAGCATGCATAGTTGCAGCGGTCTGAGATGTAGGCGCGCAAATGGCACTATGTCCATCGCCGCGACCATAAAGCCGATCACTTCCATGCACTGAGCTACCGATGGGCTTGGAATGGAGTGAAGGACACGGCAAGCATTGAGAAGTTTTGATAGCCTGGACTCCGTCAGGTAAATCTTCATCTCTACAGAATCTATAAGAGTCCCTAGAAAAGGGACCCTTGTGAGTAGTAACAGAGAACTCTTTTCCACGTTCACTTTCCACCCATGCGACCTCAGAAATGCTAGAACTATCTCTGTATGAGACTTTGCATTTTGAAAACTTGACGCTTGAATCAGAATGTCGTCTAGGTACGGAGCCACCGCTATGCCTCGTGGTCTTAGTACCGCCAGAAGAGAGCCCAAAACCTTTGTAAAAATTCTCGGGGCCGTAGCCAACCCGAAGGGAAGCGCTACAAACTGGTAATGCCTGTCTAGAAAGGCAAACCTTAGGTACCGATAATGATCTTTGTGAATCGGTATGTGAAGGCAGGCATCCTTTAAATCCACTGTGGTCATATATTGACCCTCTTGGATCATGGGTAGGATGGTTCGAATGGTTTCCATCTTGAACGATGGAACCCTTAGGAATTTGTTTAAGATTTTTAAATCTAAGATTGGTCTGAAGGTTCCCTCTTTCTTGGAAACCACAAACAGATTTGAATAAAAACCTTGCCCCTGTTCCGTCCGCGGAACTGGGTGGATCACTCCCATCACTAAGAGGTCTTGTACACATTGTAGAAATGCCTCTTTCTTTACTAGGTTTGTTGATAACCTTGACAGATGAAACCTCCCTTGTGGAGGAGAAGTCTTGAAATCCAGATGGTATCCCTGAGATATAATCTCCAGCGTCCAGGGATCCTGTACATCTCTTGCCCAAGCCTGGGCGAAGAGAGAGAGTCTGCCCCCCACTAGATCCGTCTCCGGAAAGGGGGCCCTGACTTCATGCTGTCTTAGGGGCGGAAGTAGGCTTTCTGGCCTGCTTGCCCTTGTTCCATGACTGGTTGCTTTTCCAACCATGTCTGTAACGAGCAGTAGTTCCTTCCTGTTTTGGAGCTGAGGAAGTTGATGCTGCTCCTGCCTTGAAATTACGAAAGGCACGAAAATTAGACTGTTTGGCCTTCGATTTGGCCCTGTCCTGAGGAAGGGTGTGGCCCTTACCTCCAGTAATGTCAGCAATAATTTCCTTCAAGCCGGGCCCGAATAAGGTCTGCCCTTTGAAAGGAATGTTTAGCAATTTAGACTTAGAAGTTACATCTGCTGACCAGGATTTAAGCCAAAGCGCTCTGCGCGCCTGTATGGCGAATCCGGAATTTTTAGCCGTAAGTTTGGTTAAATGCACTACGGCATCCGAAACAAACGCATTAGCCAGCTTAAGGGTTCTAATCTTGCTCAGAGACTCATCCAATGGTGCTGTGCGAATCGCCTCTTCCAGAGACTCAAACCAGAATGCCGCTGCAGCAGTGACAGGCGCAATGCATGCAAGAGGCTGTAATATAAAACCTTGTTGAATAAACATTTTCTTAAGATAACCCTCTAATTTTTTATCCATTGGATCTGAGAAAGCACAGCTATCCTCCACCGGGATAGTGGTACGCTTGGCTAAAGTAGAAACTGCTCCCTCCACCTTAGGGACCGTCTGCCATAAGTCTCTTGTGGTGGCGTCTATAGGGAACATTTTTCTAAATATCGGAGGAGGGGAAAAAGGCACACCGGGTCTATCCCACTCCTTACTAATAATCTCTGTAAGCCTCTTTGGTATAGGAAAAACGTCAGTACACACCGGCACCGCGTAGTATTTATCCAGCCTACATAATTTCTCTGGGATTGCCACCGTGTCACAATCATTCAGAGCCGCTAACACCTCCCCTAGCAACACGCGGAGGTTCTCAAGCTTAAATTTAAAATTTCTGAATCCGGTCTCCCCGAATCAGAACCGTCACCCACAGAATGAAGCTCTCCGTCCTCATGTTCTGCAAATTGTGACGCAGTATCAGACATGGCTCTCGTGTCATCGGCGCGCTCTGTCCTTAACCCAGAACTGTCGCGCTTGCCTCTTAACTCTGGCATATTGTATAATACTTCTTTCATAACATTAGCCATATCATGTAAAGTGATTTGTAAGGGCCTTGATGTACTTGGCGCCTCAATCTCACGCACCTCCCGAGCGGGAGAAGAAGGTACTGACACGTGAGGAGAGTTAGACGGCATAACTGTCCCCTCGTTGTCTGGTGATAATTTTTTAAGCGGTACAGATTGATTTTTCAAAGTAACATCAATACAATTGGTACACATATTTCTATTGGGCTCCACAACGGCTTTTAAACATAATGAACAAGCAGATTCCTCTGTATCAGACATGTTTAAACAGACTAGCAATGAAGCTAGCAAGCTTGGAAAATACTTTCAATAAGTTTGCAAGCAATATAAAAAACGCTGCAGCGCTTTTAAAAAACACAGTTGAGTAACTAAAGAATAATTCAGTTATAGTCAACAATTCTTTAAATGTATTAATTAGCAGAGGATTGCACCCATTAGCAACCGGATGATTAACCCCTCAGTACCCAAAAAAACGGATATCAAATTAATATAAAACGTTTTTATCACAGTCTAACACACTGTCACAGGTCTGCTGTGACTGATTACCTCCCTCAAAAAAACGAATTTTGAAGACCCCTGAGCTCTCTAGAGATGTCCTGGATCAAGGAGGAAGAAGCAGGAAGACTGTGCTAGAATTTTAACTGCGCAACAAGGCGCTAAAAAAGAGGCCCCTCCCGCTCATTTACAACAGTGGGAGACCTCATAACTGTTTCTATGCAGAAATATACGTTAGCCATGTGGAAAAAAATTCATGCCCAAAGGATTTATCACCAAAGTACCTCACAAAACGAATAACATGCCAGTAAACGTTTTGAAAATAAACTTCTTTAAATGTCATGCAAAGTTATTACTAAGCCTGCAACCAGTCGCTACCACTGCAGATAAGGCTTAAACATTATTTCAGTATTAACAGTATTTTCACAGTCAAATTCTAGTCCCTAAAAAATAACTCTACTGTGCATACATTTATCAGCCTGATACCAGTCACTACTACTGCATTTAAGGCTGTACTTACATCATACGGGTAACAGCAGTATTTTCTTAGTCAATTCCATTCCCAGAAAATATTGTACTGCACATACCTCATTTGCGGTGGACCCCGCATGCTATTCCCATGTTCTGAAGTTACCCCACTTCTCAGAATGTCGAGAACAGCCAGTGGATCTTAGTTACGCCTGCTAAGATCATAGAAAACGCAGGCAGTTTCTTCTTCCAAATACTGCCTGAGATAGAAAAAAACAGCACACTCCGGTGCCATTTAAAATAACAAACTTTTGATTGAAGAATAATTAAGTAAAAACTCCAACTCCTCCAGCGACCTCCTTCTTTGTTGAGGGTTGCAAGGGAATGACTGGATATGACATGTGAGGGGAGGAGCTATATAGCAGCTCTGCTTGGGTGATCCTCTTGCAACTTCCTGATGGGGAGGAGAATATATCCCATAAGTAATGGATGACCCGTGGACTGAACACACTTAACAAGAGAAAACATACAGTAGCTGCAGCTGTATCAATATAAACCTTTAGTTTATTATTATTAATTTTGTCCCCAGAAAGGTCAAAAATAAAATGTGCATGGGTGCAAATTTTTGCAATATACTTTTATCAGCAAAAATGCTTCCAGTAAAACTTATAAAAAAAATTCTGCGGCATACATACATATTAGGGTTGCCACCTCGGCCATGTTTTCCTGGACACTTATAAGTTACACATGCTGCAGGGTGTGCAGAGGGTAACATGTATTGTGCTGTTCATCAGCACTATTCATATGATGCCCAGAGGCACAATACATGTTCCCTCCTTGCTTACTGTGGAGCATGCGTAACTCATAAGTGTCCAGGAAAACATGGCCGAGGATGCAACCCTAGTACATATCCTGTGAGAGCCTGTGCACCAGTGTTTAAACACACTGCCTGCTAAGAGAGCTGCCACTGGTGTGTGTTGCTTCTGACGAATGGAAGACCTTCACAGGATATGTGCGTATGGCGCAGAAAAACACTAATAACTTTTACTAGAAGCATTTTTGCTGATGAAAGTATCAGTATATACCAGGTTATAAATATAATTTGTTTATTATTATTCTTTAAAATAACCTCCAATTAAAATGTTTATACAAAACAATTTAAATTAATATTTATTCCTAAATTCTTGAGATTAGTTAAATTTGTAAACAAATTGAAATATACAGTATTAAGTAGAGACTAGCTTATGAATCAATTATACACGTTTATTCTGTTATAATATTCTATACCACAGATCATAAAAATATAAATATAAAATGAACCTTACTTACAATAAACACCACACATGAGAATCCCAGCACCGTCTATAATTATCCAGCTTAGTTCACTCCAAATATCAGAATATGGACTATTAGCTTAACAATGCTTAGTTAAACAATATAATAAAATATTTTAACAGCCAATTGATATGCCAATTTATCTGAGCTGAAATAACCTCTTATTTAGCCACCATAAAACAAGTTTTAAAATATCTCACAATAGCTGCAAATAACTTAATAAACACCAGAGAGGTTTACTTACAATAATAAGCCTGACCTATAGATATGAAATACAAAAGACCTTTATCTAGCAAATAAGATTATTTAGCATTAATATGACAAGTTCTAAACTACAGAGGATTATGAACATGAACTTAAAATACAAAGTGCCCTTTTTAATCGCTAGCTTCAATTAAACTATAGCTATAGAATACCTTTGATTTAAATATAAAAGTATGAAACAACCCGTTATACATTACCAGTTAACCAAATTGAAGTTTTAGCTTTTTCAGATAAGTCCAGTTCACCTCATAAATTAGGAGAGGTATTTTGCAATATGGATAAGAAAAGGTAGCCCAATTTTGCTTATAGTGACTGTGTCCCAAAAAGGCAGCAAGGTTATCGTCAGTCAAAATTTTAGCAAGCAAAGACCCCTTCTATCCCCTTGTATCACTGGATACACCCCACCCCTTTTTATTCTGATCATTAGTGAACCTTTTTGCATACGCACCACGGTGTTGTCTGTGATAGGCCCTCAACGAAGTTTGTCTGTTAGGCCCTTCAAGCTGAACATTTGATTGACTTACTGGGAACATATGGTTATTTGATACTATAATTCCCTTTGGTTGTGATTCTTGCATAAACCACTAGATAGCAGCAGACAACCAGAAATGCAGTCTCACCATCAACACTGCCAACAGTAAATATAGTTTACTATATCTTCAAATGTATATTTATTAGATTCACTATTTCCTGATATTAATTAACTTATCTGGTCAACGTATATGTCCCATCTGATAATTTAGCATGTATTTATAGAAACTAAACATGAGTATACTTCTAGTATCATTAGTAAGCAATTATACTGTTAATTATTTAAAAGTTATATCTCTATTGTTGTCCCATATTAATATAAATACAGTATGCTTGTGGATATCATTTTAATATCCAGTGTCTGCACTTATTTTGTATATCAGTTCATTTGATATACTGGTACATATTTCATTTCCTAGTCACATCTTATATCATAGACATACATGAGCATTATAGTTATTTATTAATACATGTCTCAAGAGTGTTTAAGACATGGGCTCAAAATCTATGATGCGTTTATATATTAAATTATAGTATCTTATTTGGAAACCTCATCTTAACACCAGGTTCTTCCCTGTAAAGCTCATTAGATTTTCTGGAAAACAAAGAAAAATGTATTTATTTTGAAATAAATTGGTTAGATATTTTTAATTTACTATACAGTTACTTATTCAATACAGCAGACATTTATCCAATACACACACACACATATATATATATGTTGTGTATATATATATATAGTTAATATAATCCCATATGAAGATCAAGTCACAGCATTCCCATATGTCTGTAGGTAACTTGAGTTCAGATTCTTTATGTGTATTGAAACACAGCAGGTACCAATTTGTATCAAAGTGTGAATGGTCACTTCCCCTGTTTTTTCTCTGCATATGCTCAGGCTTCAAAAGTTTATTATAGACAGAATGTCTGTACATCTTCACATGGGGTCATTACCTGATAACTTTTATTACACATAGATTTTGATCTGAGTAAATGTAATTTAGCATATTGAGTGGGGAGGGGGTCTGTTGTGTAATCAGCAAGGCATCTCATGTCTGACCTCAGATTTGCAATACACAGAATGTATTCAGCAATAAAATAAGCATGCTCAAATTTTATATTTGATAGATTGCATACTTATTTTATCTTATTATATATACTGTATATGTATTATCTACTGACATTCACAGATACCCTGACAAAAATGCTTCTATATCAAGCACTCTCTTATTCCAAAAGGAAATAGTAATATAGTGTATATACAGTGTTTGGTCTAACTGGTTTTCACGGATTTAAATAAAACCTATAAGCTTTATTTCACTTGTTAAAACATGGGATTAATTTAAAAACGACAGACTTGGACTTGTGAATAAATAGAGGGCACAGATCTATATGATCAAATCATAGATGCCATAAAATGAGAATTTACATTCACTTCTGAATTAATGATGAATATCTCAATGCCACTGCCAAATGATAGATAGAGCTCCTAAAATAGGTAGCTACTGACGGCGTACTATGGTTAAAAATAAAACCTACAAAAGCTATGTAAATATATGTGTGTGGCAGCTACCCTGGTTAAGGAGAACAATTAAACCACAAAGTGGCCGAAAAGTAATGATATTAAATGTATAATATGCTCATAATTTTACCAGGACTAAAAAAACGTTCCTAGTGCGATCTCATCACATTAAGTGCAAGTAAGGCAACTGCCTTGTAAACATATAAGTAACAATGTAACTCAATAGTTACATAAAATAGTCAACTAAGTTACTATTTAGTTCATACACTGTTGCAGCCTTGCCTTGTGATTCAGCCTGTAGGAATATGGATGTATCATAGTATACACATATGTACAGAGTGCAATAATCTGCAACTTCCACTCTGGTTTATTATGATTGAGTCTCCTATTAGGAAGCGTTTGATATTAAGCTCAATCTATTGGCATTAATATCAGATACTTTGTCCAATTATAAAGTAGTAATTAAAGTCCAGTCAGAGTTATGAATTAAAAACAATTTGAGAACACCATAACGCTCCCTCCCCATAGTGGAACTTGCAGATTATTGCACTCTGTACATACTGTATGTGTATACTATGATACATCCACAATCCTGCAGGCGGAATCACAAGGCAAGGCTGCAATAGTGTATGGTTAAATAGTAACTTAGTTGACGATTTTATGTAACTATTGAGTTACATTGTTACTTATATGTTTACAAGGCAGTTGCCTTACTTGCACACTTTTTTTTTAGTCCTGGTAATATTATGAGCATATTATACATTTAATATCATTCCTTTCCGGCCACTTTGTGGTTTCATTATTCTCCTTAACCAGTGCAGCTGCCACACACATATATTTACATAGCGTAAATAGGGTTTATTATTAACCATAGTATGCCAATCAGTAGCTACATATTTTAGGAGCTCTATCTATAATTTGGCACCGCATTGAGATATTCATCAGTAATTCAGAAACAAATGTATATTCTCATTTTATGGCATCTATGATTTGATCATATAGATCTGTGCCCTCTTTTTATCGACAAGTCCAAGTCTCAGTCTATTGTTTTTAAATTAATCCCATGTTTTAACAAGTGAAATAATAAAGTTTATAGGTTTTATTTAAATCCGTGAAAACCAGTTAGACCAAACACTGTATATACACTATATTACTATTTCCTTTTGGAATAAGAGAGTGCTAACTACTATATTCTTTCACAGACGGTAGCTTTACCACTGACTGTTTTTGTAAATAAAATATACCTATGCACATTTCATTTTTGACCTTTCCATCCCTTTGTCTAAAAATGTTTAAGTCCATTGAGTTCAACCTATAATAACATAAGAACTGAAAAACAAAATCAGTTTTGCAAACAGAAAGACAGGGGTGAGCTTTGTCAACACCATTAACAACATCGGATTGGCTTCTCAAAATAAAGCAAGTGGTAATTGGAGTTTGACTACTTAAAAAAAATGCCACAAATAAGGGGATAATTAATTAAAAATATTTTCAAACTAACCCAGTATGTTAGACTTTTGCAAGATTACAGAAACACTTTATAATTACAACATGTAAGCTACACTTTAAAGATAGAAATTTTCTGTGTAGCTGTGTGGAGTTAAAATATTGTATTGGAGAAAATGTTGCAGCAATTCAGTGGTTTTAAAGGTAATTTTTGTACATTACGCACTCTGCAATTGTGCTTAAAGACATATGAAACCCATTTTTTTCTTTAATAATTCAGATAGAGCATGCAATTGTAGATTACAGGTAAATATATAAGGGAAATCGGCTGTCGTCTTAAAGGGACACATTACTGTAAAATTGGTTCCCCTTTATAGTGTTTCTAATGACTTGTTATACCAGCTGAAGAGTATTTTAAATGCATTGGAAATTTTATAAATGAAATAGCAGTTTTTGCTTATTGAAACCACAACTCATTAAAATGTTCTGGGCCAAAAGTATGTGGATACCCCAAGTAATTACTGAGCTCAGTTGTTTCTGCCACATCATTGCTAATAGGGGCATACAATCCAGCATATACCCATGAAATCTCCATAGACAAATATTGGCAATACAAAAGGGCGACTTTAACCCTTTCACTACTGGGAATTTAAGTTGCCCAAAATACCGGAGGATTTTTACTATCACTCTGTTTAAACAAAAATAGAATCTTTGTTTTTTTGTTTTATTTACCTATGAAAACTATATAAATTTTTAAAGTAGACAACCCAAGGTATTGATCTTGGCCACTGGTTTTTAAACCTGTCCTCAGGCCTCCCCAACAGGCCAGGTTTTCTGGATCACCTTGGATGAGAGCAGGTAAAATAACCATGGTTACTAATCAGCTGATATGCTCAATATGTGGCCTGTTAGGGAGGCCTGAGGACAGGTTTGAAAACCAGTGCTCTAGGCTCATTTTGGTATATTTGATGACACTATCTGGTCACCAAATGCGATCATATAAACAATAATTACAACGTTTTTCGCAAACTTTTGGTTTCTCACTGAAATTATTTACACACATCTATTGCAGTCATAAGTCAAATGTAAAAGTTCCATGGGGTCCCCTTTGTTCAGAAACTACAGACATGCATGAATTTCCCACTGATTTTTGGCAAAAATCTCTTTCACCCCCCCTCACTGGTCACCACCATCTGTCTACTAGTACCTAATTTGCTTAGTTTACTTGGTATGCCTTAAAAAGCAGAAGCAATGCACTACAGGGAGCTAACTAGTGATTGGTGGCTACAGATATATATAAGCCTCTTGTCATTGGCTCACCCAGTTAATATGCATAAGGACTATTTTATGGGGATGCCTCTGTTTTAGGTTTATATGTGTTCTGTATCCTTGATATACTAGACACTACTACAATAACTGCTGCACATAAACACAATATATAACAATAGCAATTATACAGACCAGGTATAATATGCATAGTCTTAAGTTTCAATCAACATTTCCCTCTTCTTTCAATAGTATTTGAAAAACATTAACACGTTACACATTACAACATTAACACTTCTGATATTGCTAGGAATAATCTTGATCACTATACACACATTTAGGTATGAGCCTTTGAATGCAGAGCAAATATGTATATGATTTATACTAATACAATGTTGACTTATTAGAGAGAACAACTGTCATATATTAAGGGATTTTTTTTCCTCAGCACCAGGCGTATGCAATTTCTTTCCACCCCCATGTTTTGTTCTCACTTTCTACTGAGATGGCAAATTAACTTAAATAGCTTACTAATTGTTTAGCAGGTCCTCCTCCTCCATAAATACATATATATATATATATATATATATATATATATATATACACACATATATATACATATATACATATATATATATATATATATATATACACATATACACACACACACTGTATATATATCAGAAAGACTACTAGGAGGCACTCTTATTTAAAAAAATAATAATCATATATTAGTTTATTATCTTCCTCAGATATTAAACTCCACTCTAAACACCATACATTGTTCACAGCTGAGCAGTGATTTTATCCCCTTGGTTGCCAGTGACAAAGAGGAGCAGTGAATTTCTACAGGTAGCAGTAGTTCTCTGCTGTCTTCATTCTTGTCTTCCCACAACTGCACAGCTGAAGACTAAACTCTTTACAAATATAGCCATAGTCGGAAAAAAGTGTCACTGAACACGTGGAACAATTGAATTTATCAGCAGTGCCACTTTTTTTCAAGTGCCATATCTGTAAATAACGGAGGCTTTTAAAGGGATAGTCTAGTCGAAATTAAACTTTCATGATTCAGATAGAACATGTGATTTTAAGCATCTTTCTAATTGACTCATTATCAGTTTTTCTTCATTCTCTTGGTATTTTCAATTGAATGTTAGCTTAGGAGCCAGCCCATTTTTGGTTCAGAACCTGGGCAGCTGCTTGCTGATTGGTGGTTACATTTAGACACCAATCAGAAAGTGCTGAACCAAAAATGGGCTGACTCCTATGCTTACATTCTTGCTTTTTAAATAAAGATACCAAGAGAATGAAAAATTGATAATAGGAGTAAATTAGAAAGTTTCTTAAAATTGCATGCTCTATCTGAATCATGAGCTTTATTTTGACTAGACTATTCCTTTAATTTAATTTAATTTAGCTACCACTTAAGAAACTTAAAAAAAAAAAAAACACTTTTTAGAGTCCAGTTTGTTTGTATAGAGTTTACTAGTTAAATACTGAACACCTGGCAACCCTGCCATCATCAGAGATAAGTGACATGTGCAGCCGATTTTATAAGGGCTACAACCTTCTTTCTATAGAAAGCCACCTAGGTGAGGACAGTTCAAAGAACGAGAAAACAGAAAATTACATGATATCATTACAAAGGAATTTACTAATTAACTTTATATATATATATATATATATATATATTTTTTTATTTCATAAGATGGTCTGAGGCCACAAGACATTGCATTTGAGACTCCAATCCACTAGGAGAAGGCAAGCACACCTCTACATTCCAGTGCTTTCCCATAATCCCTCAGTGACATTTTAGCCTCCAAGATGTGAGGTAAATTCTGAAGTGCTCATGTATGCGTCGTTGAGAGGGGGTCGCTGATACTTATTTCCACTTCAGAGTGCCTAGGAAGGAAAGAGGGGTAGACAGGAGTTTCAGCTGGGCAGCGATTATCTTCTCCCAGTGTAGAAATGCCACCAGCCTTTCAGGTAAAATGTGGGCATGTCTGCAAATCCTTACCAGATCCCTGGCACTGTGCTTGCAGTGCCTTGGATAGGCCGTCTACTGGAAGCAGTTTTCTGCATTTTAAGTAAGTATGGTAGGTGCTGACAGGTAAGTACTATAAGGAAATCCACAGCGAGTAGCAGCAAATCATTTATTCAAATGTATAACACAACAATTAACAGCAGCGACATTTCGGTATTACTACCTTAAAGGGACACTGAACCCAAATTTTTTCTTTCGTGATTCAGATACAGCATGCAATTTTAAGCAACTTTCTAATTTACTCCTATTATCAAATTTTCGTCATTCTCTTGAATGAAAGTTTAGATGCAGGCCCATTTTTGGTGAATAACCTGGATTATTCTTGCTGATAAATTCATCCACCAATTAAAAAGTGCTGTCCAGAGGGTCTGAACCAAAAAACATACTGAAATAATTATATTTATACCTGTCCACCACTAGGTGGCACTCAAATGCACAAAAATATTAACACTTCCTATACCCTCCTTAAAGTGTCAGTAAACATTAAAAATAATGTTATATAATTCTGCACATAGTGCAGAATTATATAACATTATATTAGCGCAAACGTTTTAAAACAAAATTTCCCCTTTGAATTTTTAAAAAAACCTGCTGTTTTACAGACCCGCTCTCTGTGATCTTCTGAGCGGGTCTGTTTTTTTCAAACAGCGCATCGGGCCAGCTGTATAGTCACAGCCCGGCCCGACCGCACCATAGCACTAAGTGCAGCTCGCTCCTGCTCTGTCAGACAGCATACTTATTATACAATTAAAAACAAAATAGAAAAATAGAAAACCTTATTCCTACTAAATCAGTTAAGCAGTGGCAAATATTACTTTTTAACACTTATTTCATAATGTTACAACATCTCTTTATCAAGGCATTTTATACATCATATGTCATTCACAGAAAAACAGAAAGATCCCAATCCCTGTTCTGCCCATTGGGCTCCATAGTTCCTAATTTAAAGATCCAAAAGGATTCACGTTGCTTTAACAAAAGCTCTCTGTTACCTCCTCTACGGGGCATAGGAACATTTTTAATTATTTGGAACCTCAGTTGGTTAATTGAGTGTCCCATTTTAATAAAGTGGTGAGCTACTGGGGCTTTGATATTCCCAGTCCTAATATTGCTTTCTCTTGTTAGTGTAGTCAGTCCACGGGTCATCCATTACTTATGGAATATATCTCTTCCTAACAGGAAGCTGCAAGAGGATCACCCAAGCAGAGCTGCTATATAGCTCCTCCCCTCACATGTCATATTCAGTCATTCTCTTGCAGCCTAACTAAAGATAGGTCGCTGTGAGAGGTCTGTGGTGTTTTTTAACTTAGTTTATTTCTACAATCAAAAGTTTGTTATTTTTAATGGCACCGGAGTGTGCTGTTTATTCTCAGGCAGCATTAGAAGAAGAATCTGCCTGCGTTTTCTATGATCTTAGCAGACGTAACTAAGATCCACTGGCTGTTCTCATCTGAGGAGTGAGGTAACTTCAGAGAAGGGGAATAGCATGCAGGGCCCCCCTGCAAATGAGGTATGTGCAGTAATTATTTTTCTGAGGAATGGAATTGACTGAGAAAATACTGCTGATACCAATGTAAAGTAAGTTCAGCCTTAAATGCAGTGTTAGCGACTGGTATTAGACTGATGAGTGTGTGTACACTGAATGTATTTTTCTAAGGAATGGAATAGACTTTGAAAATACTGTTAATACTGAAATAATGTATGAGCCTTAATTGCAGTAAAAGCGACTGGTAGCAGGCTTATTAATAACAATTCATAACTTTTCAAATGTATGTTTAAAACGTTTACTGGCATGTTAATCGTTTTTTGTGAGGTACTTGGTGATAAAACTTATTGGGGCATGATTTTTACCACATGGCCATCTTTGTTTTCTGCATAGAAACAGTTTTCTGAGCTTCCCCACTGTTGTAATATGAGTGGGAGGGGCCTATTTTAGCGCTTTTTTGCGCAGTAAAAATTCAGTCACAATCTGTCTACTTCATCCTCCATGATCCAGATCGTCTCTAGAGAGCTCAGGGGTCTTCAAAATTCATTTTGAGGGAGGTAATCAGTCACAGCAGACCTGTGACGGTGTGTTTTAACTGTGAGAAAAACGTTAATTATTAAATTGTTATCCGTTTTTGGGTATTAAGGGGTTAATCATCCATTTGCTGGTGGGTGCAATCCTTTGCTAACTTAATACATTTACTGTGAAAAATTGGTTGCTATAACATTCATTGTTATTTCAACTGTGACAGCTTTTTGTGCTTCTTAAAGGCACAGTAGCGTTTTTTTATATTGCTTGTAAATTTATTTAGAAAAGTATTTCCAAGCTTGCTAGTCTCATTGCTAGTCTGTTTAAACATGTCTGACACAGATGAAGCTCTTTGTTCACTATGTTTAAAGGCCAATGTGGAGCCCAATAGAAATTTGTGTACTAATTGCATTGATGCTACTTTAAATAAAAGTCAATCTTTACATGTAAAGAAATTATCACCAGACAACGAGGGGGAAGTTATGCCGAGTAACTCTCCTCACGTGTCAGTACCTTTGCCTCCCGCTCAGGAGATGCGTGATTTTGTGGCGCCAAGTACATCAGGAAGGCCCTTACAAATCACTTTGCAAGACATGGCTACTGTTATGACAGAAGTATTATCTAAATTGCCAGAATTAAGAGGCAAGCGCGATAGCTCTGGGTTAAGGACAGAGCGCGCGGATGAGGTGAGAGCCATGTCAGATACTGCGTCACAGTTTGCAGAACGTGAAGACGGAGAGCTTCATTCTGTGGGTGACGGATCTGATCCAGGGAGACTGGATTCAGAGATTTCTAATTTTAAATTTAAGCTTGAGGCATATTGCTAGGGGAGGTATTAGCGGCTCTGAATGATTGTAACACGGTTGCAATTCCAGAAAAATTATGTAGGTTGGATAGATACTATGCGGTACCGGTGTGTACTGACGTGTTTCCTATACCTAAAAGGCTTACAGAGATTATTAGCAAGGAGTGGGATAGACCTGGTGTGCCTTTTTCCCCTCCTCCCATATTTAGGAAAATGTTTCCTATAGACGCCACCACACGAGACTTATGGCAGACGGTCCCTAAGGTGGAGGGAGCAGTTTCTACTTTAGCTAAGCGTACCACTATGCCGGTGGAGGATAGTTGTGCTTTTTCAGATCCAATGGATAAGAAATTAGAGGGTTACCTTAAGAAAATGTTTGTTCAACAAGGTTTTATCTTACAGCCCCTTGCATGCATTGCGCCTGTCACTGCTGTGGCGGCATTCTGGTTTGAGTCTCTGGAAGAGGCCATTCGCACAGCTCCATTGGATGAAATTATGAACAAGCTTAAAGCATTTAAGCTAGCTAACGCATTTGTTTCTGATGCCGTCGTACATTTAACCAAACTTACGGCTAAGAACTCCGGATTCGCCATCCAAGCGCGCAGAGCGCTATGGCTTAAATCCTGGTCAGCTGACGTGACTTCTAAATCTAAATTGCTTAATATTCCTTTCAAAGAGCAGACCTTATTCGGGCCCGGCTTGAAAGAAATTATAGCTGACATTACGGGAGGTAAGGGCCATGCTCTACCTCAGGACAGGGCCAAATCAAAGGCCAAACAGTCTAATTTTCGTGCCTTTCGTAACTTCAAGGCAGGAGCATCATCAACTTCCTCCGCTCCAAAACAGGAAGGAGCTGTTGCTTGTTACAGGCAGGGCTGGAAAGTTAACCAGTCCTGGAACAAGGGCAAGCAGGCCAAGAAACCTGCTGCTGCCCCCAAGACAGCATGAAGAGAGGGCCCCCTATCTGGAAACGGATCTAGTGGGGGGCAGACTTTCTCTCTTCGCCCAGGCTTGGGCAAGAGATGTCCAGGATCCCTGGGCGTTGGAGATCATATCTCAGGGATATCTCCTGGACTTCAAAACTTCTCCTCCACGAGGGAGATTTCATCTTTCAAGGTTATCAGCAAACCAAATAAAGAAAGAGGCGTTTCTACGCTGTGTACAAGACCTCTTACTAATGGGGGTGATCCACCCAGTTCCGCGGACGGAACACGGGCAGGGATTCTATTCAAATCTATTTGTGGTTCCCAAGAAAGAGGGAACCTTCAGACCAATCTTGGACTTAAAAATCCTAAACAAATTTCTAAGAGTTCCATCATTCAAAATGGAAACTATTCGAACCATCCTTCCCATGATCCAAGAGGGTCAGTACATGACCACAGTGGACTTAAAGGATGCCTACCTTCACATACCGATTCACAAGGATAATTATCGGTACCTAAGATTTGCTTTCCTAGACAGGCATTACCAGTTTGTAGCTCTTCCCTTCGGATTAGCTACGGCTCCAAGAATCTTTACAAAAGTTCTGGGCTCACTTCTGGCGGTACTAAGACCGCGAGGCATAGCGGTGACTCCGTACCTAGACGACATTCTGATACAAGCGTCAAGTTTTCAAACTGCCAAGTCTCATACAGAGATAGTTCTGGCATTTCTGAGGTCGCATGGGTGGAAGGTGAACGTGGGAAAGAGTTCTCTATTACCACTTACAAGAGTTTCCTTTCTAGGGACTCTTATAGATTCTGTAGAGATGAAAATTTACCTGACAGAGGCCAGGTTATTAAAACTTCTAAATGCTTGCCGTGTCCTTCATTCCATTGCACACCCGTCAGTAGCTCAGTGCATGGAAGTAATCGGCTTAATGGTAGCGGCAATGGACATAGTACCATTTGCACGCCTGCATCTCAGACCGCTGCAATTGTGCATGCTAAGTCAGTGGAACGGGGATTACTCAGATTTGTCCCCCCTACTAAATCTGGATCAAGAGACCAGAGATTCTCTTCTATGGTGGCTTTCTCGGCCACATCTGTCCAAGGGGATGACCTTTCGCAGGCCAGATTGGACGATTGTAACAACAGACGCCAGCCTTCTAGGCTGGGGCGCAGTCTGGAACTCCCTGAAAGCTCAGGGATTATGGACTCAGGAGGAGAAACTCCTCCCAATAAATATTCTGGAATTAAGAGCAATATTCAATGCTCTCCTAGCTTGGCCTCAGTTAGCAACTCTGAGGTTCATCAGATTTCAGTCGGACAACATCACGACTGTGGCTTACATCAACCATCAAGGGGGAACCAGAAGTTCCCTAGCGATGTTGGAAGTCTCAAAGATAATTCGCTGGGCAGAGTCTCACTCTTGCCACCTGTCAGCGATTTACATCCCAGGCGTGGAGAACTGGGAGGCGGATTTTCTAAGTCGCCAGACTTTTCATCCGGGGGAGTGGGAACTTCATCCGGAGGTCTTTGCTCAACTGATTCATCGTTGGGGCAAACCAGATCTGGATCTCATGGCGTCTCGTCAGAACGCCAAGCTTCCTTGTTACGGATCCAGGTCCAGGGACCCGGGAGCGGTGCTGATAGATGCTCTGACAGCCCCTTGGGTCTTCAACATGGCTTATATGTTTCCACCATTCCTGATGCTTCCTCGTTTGTTTGCCAAGATCAAACAGGAGAGAGCTTCGGTGATTCTGATAGCGCCTGCGTGGCCATGCAGGACCTGGTATGCAGACCTAGTGGACATGTCGTCCTGTCCACCGTGGTCTCTGCCTCTGAGACAGGACCTTCTAATTCAGGGTCCTTTCAACCATCCAAATCTAATTTCTCTGAGGCTGACTGCATGGAGATTGAATGCTTGATTCTATCAAAGCGTGGCTTCTCGGAGTCGGTTATTGATACCTTAATACAATATAGAAAAAACAACACTAGCAAAAGTGTGTTTTAGGAAAAAAGAGAGGTGCGCCTATTCAATGCTATTCCTAAGGTGAAAGTTATAATTATGATATTTTCTATTATTTTCTGTAAAGAATATATAATAAACAATAATACAACACTAAAATTATATATATATATATATAAATGATCAACAAATGAAATATAATAAATACTTATTGGATTCCTCGGTATTGATATACAGAAAAAGAAATGTCCATGTATATTCAGTATACTGAAAAGTCCCACAATTCTTGAGAAATTAAATAGTGTAGATAGCCCCAGGAATCAGCAGCTCTCTCCAAAATATACGTAGAAATGAAGCTTGGTCCTGGGAATGACAAAAGAGGGAAGAGGCGCTCTGGTGCAGATAAACCCAATAATGAGTGAGATTTCCAATAAAAGAGAAGTACTAATACTCACAAAGGTAATTGCACTTCCAGTGCAATAATCCACAAGCCGAAACTTCTGAGCCGTTCGGCTGACTCTTTCTCTCCCGGTATGCTCCCGGCAACAATCAGGCCCCGGTATGCTCCCGGCGACAATCTGGCCCCTAAGAGAAATGAAGCATAGAACACCTTTGGTGCAGATAACCCTGACCAATATGGAACTACTATCAGTGGGTAGGTGTAAATACTCACAAACGTGTGTGCACAATCAGTGCAATATCGAGCGGACCGAAACTTTATAAAGCCGTTCGGCTGACTTCCGAAAAATGTGGCTATTGCTCTCACAAGTCCAGTGGAAAAGAACAGTTCAAAGCAAGGTAGAACAATATAAAAACTTTTATTAAAATACTTAAAACTTCGCTACGCGTTTCTCGGCTGCTCGCCGTTTCATCAGGCTCATAAATTTAGTGAACTACCTTGCTGTCTTAAAAAGGCTGAGTTAACCAATGGGGATAGTTTACATATTACACACCCACCGTAACTCCCCCACCAATGGAGATGGTTTAAATGTTGCACACCCACCATAACATGTGTATTGATTGATTAGGTGCTACACCTCTTGCAAAAACTTTATAACTAACAAAGTTATATCTCAGCTATCGATAACATACTATTACAGATATCAATATATACATATTCGTGACAACATCGAACAACATATTGCTGGTAAACATAAAGACTCAACTTATATCTGATACACGACATATGCGCAATGATCTAAATTTTATACATGATATGTACAAATAAATGTCCTATAAATTCTAAGTTTCAGGGGATTAACCCTGCCTTATATAAGTATATGATCTGTGTACATAATACCCTCGCTGTGTTATTGATATGACACTTACATACATGATGCCGTGCTTCATGAATCATACATGTATAGTTACTGCTTGTTAACATAATACATAATACATAAATCTCAATGTGTTTCTAAGTATTTTGGATATTGTCCAATTTGGTTTAGGGGATAATATCATTCTATTATTTGAATCTAAACATTCTATATAATCCCAAATTACGGTTTCATGCCCTTTGTGTTTTTAAATAAATTTATAATAGCATTAGTAACCTTATAATAAAAATTGAAATTCTGTGATACTGTAGTTCCTATAGTACCTATACCATATGTGTGTCCTCTACGTGATGATATGTCGAGGAGGATATATCCTAGATGTAGTGCTAATGTGAATCTAGGTTATAGGGATATTAGTGTATGTGCCCTTAATGTGGTGAATCTATAAGTAGCATTTATCTAAGGGGAATACTAATTAATTCTAAATATAAAAATGCTACTGGTGATAATTATGACTAGAAATGGGTAGTGTTAAGAAACTATAAATTGTAATGCAACAATTAATTAGTGTAGCTGTGCTTGTAAATGTCTAAAATTTTAGAGTGAAGGGTGAAATGTCTATATGGTCTAATGTTGTGTTAAATAGAAAAAATTGGTAGAACACGGTTTGTATAAACACCTATTCTAGAATGTGAGAAAGTGTGTGTACGAAGATTGTGAAATCTAAAGTGGAATCTTGTATATACCTTTATTTTATTACTGTTGTAGATAGATCCCATTATGATTGGGATAGTTCCTATTTCTATAACTTGAGTATTGGAATTCAAATTCCTTGGTCTTAACCCAAATCGTGTGTAGTGATGTTTTTATATCTATATTTATATTAACTCTTCTGAACCATATTGGCTTTGGAAAGGACTCCATATATTTGGTATATATATATGTTATTCTGAATATATATGTGTATTTGAGGATACCAATTCCGAGCATTCTAAACAAACATCTGGGATAGAAGACAGAGTATAATAGATATATGATAATACTACCTGCAGGATAAGGCAGAGAGAGACACACTCCTTGGATTATGGATAAATGGATCTTAAAAAGCTGCTAGATCCACATTAAGATTGAGACCCAGAGGATGCATGGTCTTCAGTTTATGAATCCAGTATGTCTCTCTCTGCCTTAGCCTCAGGAATCTGCTGTATAAGTTGGAGGGTTCAATCTCCTCTATCGGCACTATCGTGTAACAGTTGGGGTTTCCTCCATGTTTTTTATGGCAGTGTTTAATAACACTATGGGATTTCTTATTTCTAATGATACTACAGTAGTGTTCGGACCAGCGATGACTCAGACGTCTGATTGTGCGACCAATATATTGAACCCCACATTCACAGGATATTAAATATATAACATAATTGGAAGCACAGGTCATCCTACTTTTAATTCTATAAGTTTTAGTATCTACATGAGAACGAAAATAGAGTGTGCCATGACCGATGTGGTCACACATTTTACATCTAGGGATCCTACATTTGTAAGCACCCCTATTCATAATTGAACAACTATTGTTTTGGCTCTTGTTCCATTTGTGCGTGATTTTGCAAGCCTTATTGGTTTGATGTCTAACAACCTTACTAGGTGCTAAAATATTTTTCAGGGTAGGTGCCCTTTTATATACTATAGATGGACTATCTCCAATCAAATCATTAAGAACGGGGTCTCTCTTTAAAATTCTCCAGTGCTTCTGGAATATGTTTTTAATCTCCTTATGATTACTATTAAATTGTGTAATGAATCTAATTTCCATTGGTTTGTCAGCTCCTAATTTTGTTTGTTTATTGTCTTTTACCTGGACAAAATAATTTTCCCTTCTTTCATTTCTTGCTCTTTGATAACTGGACTCAATAAGTTCCATCGGATAGTGTTTTTCCTTGAATCTCTCTTTAAGAATAAGGCTTTGTTTATCGTAATCTGTTAGTAAACTACAATTTCTCCTTATTCTTTTAAATTGCCCATATGGGACATTCCTTTTCCAAGGGTGGTAATGATTACTGGAATAATCTAAGTAACTGTTACTGTCCACAGTTTTGAAGTGGGTAGAACTATCGATTCCACCGTTGCCATTAAAACACAAACTCAAGTCCAAAAAGACTACACTCTCTGAATGTATGCAGCTTGTAAATCTAAGTCCCCTATCATTGTTATTTAGATGGTTAATAAATTCTACTGCTTTGTCTTTAGAGCCATTCCACAAAAATATAAGGTCGTCTATGAACCTACCATAGAACACCAGGTTCGCCCCGAATTCAGATTGGTAAATAAATTGATTCTCGAAACTACCCATATACAAATTTGCAAAACTAGGGGCGAACCTGGTGCCCATGGCGGTTCCTTTGATCTGTAAAAAATATTTATCTTGGAACAGAAAATAATTGTGTTGTAAAACAAATAAAATTAATTGTAAAATAAATTGTTTTTGCAATGGTGGAATATATAGATCTTCTTCCAAATAGCTGGAGATTGCTATTACACCTTGATTATGAGGGATGTTAGAATAGAGCGCTTCTACATCACAGGTTATCCATAATAGATCATCTGTGATGGAAATATGTGTAAGTTTCTCCAGAAGGTCAGATGAATCTCTAATGTATGATTCGAGGTTAGTGACATATTTCTGGAGGAAGAAGTCTATGTATGCTGAAACGTTTTCTGTGAGGCTGCCTATGCCCGCTATTATAGGTCTTCCCGGGGGGTTCGCCGTATCCTTATGGATTTTCGGCAAATGGTAATAGAATGCACAGGCAGGCTCCTTTGGGATCAAGAATTCCCTTTCTCTTTTGGATACAATACCCTCCTGATGGGCGAAATTAATTAGGCCCGTAAGGGTCTGTAAATACCTAGGTGTAGGGTCTTCTTTAAGGAGTGAATAGTAGGTCTTATCCTCCAAAATACGGTTGGCTTCTTTTATGTAATCACTACGATTCTGTAGGACTATACCGCCCCCTTTGTCGGCCTGGCGGATTATTAGTTCAGTATTATTTTTTAATGTATCTAAGGCTTTTAATTCATTTGGAAATAAATTTCGATTAGAAATATTTTTGGGAAGCTGTTCTAACTCTTCTAGGACCAGTTCTTTAAAAATTTCAATATAAGAGTCGTTAGAAATCTGTGGATTAAAGTTTGACTTGTTTCTAAAACCTGTCTGTATAAAACCCTCATTTAGTTGTTCCAGAAGAGTGTCAGGTTCATAAGTTGGAAAACCAGAAGTAATTCTGGCTTCCATAGTATCTGTCAGGATAGGTAAAGCATTAGATTCTTTCAGACTCTTCTCAGCAAAATACTTTTGCAATGTGAGTTTCTGTATGTATCTATTTAAGTCCACAAACAAATTAAAAGGGTTATGCAAATTTGAAGGACTGTAAGATAATCCCTTTCCCAATACTCGAATCTCATCGTCAGTCAAGTTATGAGTTGATAAATTGTATATACCCTTACTTAATTTTTGTAGTCTTGTTTTTTTGTGGGTGGTCCCACGCCCTCTGCACCCCCGTCTGTGTAAGGTCGCTTTCCTTTTTGGAATTGAGTCTGTGTAGTAATTGGCTCTAAATAGCTTGCAATTTTTCTCTGGGACCAAGATTGTGGTCTCTGTCTTTGTTCTAAAAAAACAGTATTCTCTACTTCAGTTTGGTGGGTCCTCTCATTAAAAATCTCATTATTCGCTGGTATAGTTTGTCTTCCCATATCAGCCCTTAAAGGGGCCATGGGCTCACTTAATATTTCAAATCTATTAGATATTGGAATATTAGGGCATGTGGGGTGGTCATATGATTCTCTTCTATTAAACTCTCGTCTGTTATCAGTGTCGCTCCTGAAATTTGAGTTGTGCCAGACAGGTCTATTATAACTATCATTATTTGTTCTCGTAGAATGCATAGAATGTTGTGGAGAGTAATAGGAAGATGTGTTTCCTTGATGGTGCAGATTTGTAGGGTTAGCATAAGAGTTGGAATATTGATGTGTCCGATTATGTTGTACTGTATGTTTGATCCTATTGTGATTGTTATTATTTCTATAATGGTTTCCTCTGTCTACAACAGTCCATTCACTGTTACCAAAGTTGTTACCACTATTAGGCTGAATATTCGGCTGAATATTCGACTGTTGTATATCAGACAGATTCACTAAGGGTTGGGTACTTACTCCAATTTCTTGATTAATTCTATTAGAAGATTGAGTATTATATCTGTTATGTTGTCTGTTTCTATTTCTAGATCTTCCATGATTGTAAGTGTGAATTTCGCCTCTATTATAATCGCCCTCATCTCGTAATAGTTTCCTATTTTTATTTTCTAGAAGTTCTTTTTGATAGTTATCTATTTTCTGTAGTGTTAATTTATTAAGTTCTTCATATTCAGTGGATGTTTTGAATTGTTCTAAGTGTAGTTGTAATTTCTCAATTTCTAATGTAACTTTGGCGACTAAGGATTCTCTATGTGATATTAAGATTTTCATTAGACGTATGGAGCAATCCCCTAGGGCCTCTTCCCATTTAGATAATAATTCAGTGTCATCTTTGAAGGAACAATTTTTAAAAATTCTCAACCCCCTAGGGATTTGTTTCTTTTCTATAT
This sequence comes from Bombina bombina, assembly GCF_027579735.1. NCBI lineage: Eukaryota > Metazoa > Chordata > Amphibia > Anura > Bombinatoridae > Bombina > Bombina bombina. Next base: position 487,063,845 of record NC_069504.1, read on the forward strand.
ATTTCCTCAGCATCTCGGCATCCCACCAATGTCTGCACTCAGTATTTATAAGTTCCTCAAGTTTGGAAAAGGATGAATGTATTGATAAATTATCAGTATCAGTATTTTCACAGAGTGCAGGATTGGTGGGAGACACTGACGAAACTAATGTAAGCCTTTTGTTAATACGTTCATTAACCGATAGCATGATGGCTGCCCTGAGACCTCTAACAACCGTGTGTGGTGATGGTAATAAAATATAGAAAAAACAACACTAGCAAAAGTGTGTTTTAGGAAAAAAGAGAGGTGCGCCTATTCAATGCTATTCCTAAGGTGAAAGTTATAATTATGATATTTTCTATTATTTTCTGTAAAGAATATATAATAAACAATAATACAACACTAAAATTATATATATATATATATATAAATGATCAACAAATGAAATATAATAAATACTTATTGGATTCCTCGGTATTGATATACAGAAAAAGAAATGTCCATGTATATTCAGTATACTGAAAAGTCCCACAATTCTTGAGAAATTAAATAGTGTAGATAGCCCCAGGAATCAGCAGCTCTCTCCAAAATATACGTAGAAATGAAGCTTGGTCCTGGGAATGACAAAAGAGGGAAGAGGCGCTCTGGTGCAGATAAACCCAATAATGAGTGAGATTTCCAATAAAAGAGAAGTACTAATACTCACAAAGGTAATTGCACTTCCAGTGCAATAATCCACAAGCCGAAACTTCTGAGCCGTTCGGCTGACTCTTTCTCTCCCGGTATGCTCCCGGCAACAATCAGGCCCCGGTATGCTCCCGGCGACAATCTGGCCCCTAAGAGAAATGAAGCATAGAACACCTTTGGTGCAGATAACCCTGACCAATATGGAACTACTATCAGTGGGTAGGTGTAAATACTCACAAACGTGTGTGCACAATCAGTGCAATATCGAGCGGACCGAAACTTTATAAAGCCGTTCGGCTGACTTCCGAAAAATGTGGCTATTGCTCTCACAAGTCCAGTGGAAAAGAACAGTTCAAAGCAAGGTAGAACAATATAAAAACTTTTATTAAAATACTTAAAACTTCGCTACGCGTTTCTCGGCTGCTCGCCGTTTCATCAGGCTCATAAATTTAGTGAACTACCTTGCTGTCTTAAAAAGGCTGAGTTAACCAATGGGGATAGTTTACATATTACACACCCACCGTAACTCCCCCACCAATGGAGATGGTTTAAATGTTGCACACCCACCATAACATGTGTATTGATTGATTAGGTGCTACACCTCTTGCAAAAACTTTATAACTAACAAAGTTATATCTCAGCTATCGATAACATACTATTACAGATATCAATATATACATATTCGTGACAACATCGAACAACATATTGCTGGTAAACATAAAGACTCAACTTATATCTGATACACGACATATGCGCAATGATCTAAATTTTATACATGATATGTACAAATAAATGTCCTATAAATTCTAAGTTTCAGGGGATTAACCCTGCCTTATATAAGTATATGATCTGTGTACATAATACCCTCGCTGTGTTATTGATATGACACTTACATACATGATGCCGTGCTTCATGCATCATACATGTATAGTTACTGCTTGTTAACATAATACATAATACATAAATCTCAATGTGTTTCTAAGTATTTTGGATATTGTCCAATTTGGTTTAGGGGATAATATCATTCTATTATTTGAATCTAAACATTCTATATAATCCCAAATTACGGTTTCATGCCCTTTGTGTTTTTAAATAAATTTATAATAGCATTAGTAACCTTATAATAAAAATTGAAATTCTGTGATACTGTAGTTCCTATAGTACCTATACCATTTGTGTGTCCTCTACGTGATGATATGTCGAGGAGGATATATCCTAGATGTAGTGCTAATGTGAATCTAGGTTATAGGGATATTAGTGTATGTGCCCTTAATGTGGTGAATCTATAAGTAGCATTTATCTAAGGGGAATACTAATTAATTCTAAATATAAAAATGCTACTGGTGATAATTATGACTAGAAATGGGTAGTGTTAAGAAACTATAAATTGTAATGCAACAATTAATTAGTGTAGCTGTGCTTGTAAATGTCTAAAATTTTAGAGTGAAGGGTGAAATGTCTATATGGTCTAATGTTGTGTTAAATAGAAAAAATTGGTAGAACACGGTTTGTATAAACACCTATTCTAGAATGTGAGAAAGTGTGTGTACGAAGATTGTGAAATCTAAAGTGGAATCTTGTATATACCTTTATTTTATTACTGTTGTAGATAGATCCCATTATGATTGGGATAGTTCCTATTTCTATAACTTGAGTATTGGAATTCAAATTCCTTGGTCTTAACCCAAATCGTGTGTAGTGATGTTTTTATATCTATATTTATATTAACTCTTCTGAACCATATTGGCTTTGGAAAGGACTCCATATATTTGGTATATATATATATGTTATTCTGAATATATATGTGTATTTGAGGATACCAATTCCGAGCATTCTAAACAAACATCTGGGATAGAAGACAGAGTATAATAGATATATGATAATACTACCTGCAGGATAAGGCAGAGAGAGACACACTCCTTGGATTATGGATAAATGGATCTTAAAAAGCTGCTAGATCCACATTAAGATTGAGACCCAGAGGATGCATGGTCTTCAGTTTATGAATCCAGTATGTCTCTCTCTGCCTTAGCCTCAGGAATCTGCTGTATAAAGTTGGAGGGTTCAATCTCCTCTATCGGCACTATCGTGTAACAGTTGGGGTTTCCTCCATGTTTTTTATGGCAGTGTTTAATAACACTATGGGATTTCTTATTTCTAATGATACTACAGTAGTGTTCGGACCAGCGATGACTCAGACGTCTGATTGTGCGACCAATATATTGAACCCCACATTCACAGGATATTAAATATATAACATAATTGGAAGCACAGGTCATCCTACTTTTAATTCTATAAGTTTTAGTATCTACATGAGAACGAAAATAGAGTGTGCCATGACCGATGTGGTCACACATTTTACATCTAGGGATCCTACATTTGTAAGCACCCCTATTCATAATTGAACAACTATTGTTTTGGCTCTTGTTCCATTTGTGCGTGATTTTGCAAGCCTTATTGGTTTGATGTCTAACAACCTTACTAGGTGCTAAAATATTTTTCAGGGTAGGTGCCCTTTTATATACTATAGATGGACTATCTCCAATCAAATCATTAAGAACGGGGTCTCTCTTTAAAATTCTCCAGTGCTTCTGGAATATGTTTTTAATCTCCTTATGATTACTATTAAATTGTGTAATAATCCAAGGAGTGTGTCTCTCTCTGCCTTATCCTGCAGGTAGTATTATCATATATCTATTATACTCTGTCTTCTATCCCAGATGTTTGTTTAGAATGCTCGGAATTGGTATCCTCAAATACACATATATATTCAGAATAACATATATATATATACCAAATATATGGAGTCCTTTCCAAAGCCAATATGGTTCAGAAGAGTTAATATAAATATAGATATAAAAACATCACTACACACGATTTGGGTTAAGACCAAGGAATTTGAATTCCAATACTCAAGTTATAGAAATAGGAACTATCCCAATCATAATGGGATCTATCTACAACAGTAATAAAATAAAGGTATATACAAGATTCCACTTCAGATTTCACAATCTTCGTACACACACTTTCTCACATTCTAGAATAGGTGTTTATACAAACCGTGTTCTACCAATTTTTTCTATTTAACACAACATTAGACCATATAGACATTTCACCCTTCACTCTAAAATTTTAGACATTTACAAGCACAGCTACACTAATTAATTGTTGCATTACAATTTATAGTTTCTTAACACTACCCATTTCTAGTCATAATTATCACCAGTAGCATTTTTATATTTAGAATTAATTAGTATTCCCCTTAGATAAATGCTACTTATAGATTCACCACATTAAGGGCACATACACTAATATCCCTATAACCTAGATTCACATTAGCACTACATCTAGGATATATCCTCCTCGACATATCATCACGTAGAGGACACACATATGGTATAGGTACTATAGGAACTACAGTATCACAGAATTTCAATTTTTATTATAAGGTTACTAATGCTATTATAAATTTATTTAAAAACACAAAGGGCATGAAACCGTAATTTGGGATTATATAGAATGTTTAGATTCAAATAATAGAATGATATTATCCCCTAAACCAAATTGGACAATATCCAAAATACTTAGAAACACATTGAGATTTATGTATTATGTATTATGTTAACAAGCAGTAACTATACATGTATGATGCATGAAGCACGGCATCATGTATGTAAGTGTCATATCAATAACACAGCGAGGGTATTATGTACACAGATCATATACTTATATAAGGCAGGGTTAATCCCCTGAAACTTAGAATTTATAGGACATTTATTTGTACATATCATGTATAAAATTTAGATCATTGCGCATATGTCGTGTATCAGATATAAGTTGAGTCTTTATGTTTACCAGCAATATGTTGTTCGATGTTGTCACGAATATGTATATATTGATATCTGTAATAGTATGTTATCGATAGCTGAGATATAACTTTGTTAGTTATAAAGTTTTTGCAAGAGGTGTAGCACCTAATCAATCAATACACATGTTATGGTGGGTGTGCAACATTTAAACCATCTCCATTGGTGGGGGAGTTACGGTGGGTGTGTAATATGTAAACTATCCCCATTGGTTAACTCAGCCTTTTTAAGACAGCAAGGTAGTTCACTAAATTTATGAGCCTGATGAAACGGCGAGCAGCCGAGAAACGCGTAGCGAAGTTTTAAGTATTTTAATAAAAGTTTTTATATTGTTCTACCTTGCTTTGAACTGTTCTTTTCCACTGGACTTGTGAGAGCAATAGCCACATTTTTCGGAAGTCAGCCGAACGGCTTTATAAAGTTTCGGTCCGCTCGATATTGCACTGATTGTGCACACACGTTTGTGAGTATTTACACCTACCCACTGATAGTAGTTCCATATTGGTCAGGGTTATCTGCACCAAAGGTGTTCTATGCTTCATTTCTCTTAGGGGCCAGATTGTCGCCGGGAGCATACCGGGGCCTGATTGTTGCCGGGAGCATACCGGGAGAGAAAGAGTCAGCCGAACGGCTCAGAAGTTTCGGCTTGTGGATTATTGCACTGGAAGTGCAATTACCTTTGTGAGTATTAGTACTTCTCTTTTATTGGAAATCTCACTCATTATTGGGTTTATCTGCACCAGAGCGCCTCTTCCCTCTTTTGTCATTCCCAGGACCAAGCTTCATACCTTAATACAGGCTAGGAAGCCTGTTACCAGAAAAATTTACCATAAGATATGGCGTAAATATTTATATTGGTGCGAATCCAAGAGTTACTCATGGAGTAAGGTTAGGATTCCTAGAATATTGTCCTTTCTACAAGAGGGTTTAGAAAAGGGCTTATCTGCTAGTTCGTTAAAGGGACAGATTTCTGCTCTGTCTATTCTTCTACACAAACGTCTGGCTGAAGTTCCAGACGTTCAGGCTTTTTGTCAGGCTTTAACTAGGATTAAGCCTGTGTTTAAGACTGTTGCTCCGCCGTGGAGCTTAAACTTAGTTCTTAATGTTCTTCAAGGCGTTCCATTTGAACCCCTTCATTCCATTGATATCAAGCTGTTATCCTGGAAGGTTTTGTTTTTGATGGCTATTTCCTTGGCTCGAAGAGTCTCTGAGTTATCTGCCTTACATTGTGATTCTCCTTATCTGATTTTTCATTCAGACAAGGTAGTTCTGCGTACTAAACCTGGGTAGTTACTAACAGGAATATCAATCAAGAGATTGTTGTTCCATCACTGTGTCCTAACCCTTCTTCAAAGAAGGAACGACTTTTGCATAATCTGGACGTAGTCCGTGCCCTGAAGTTCTATTTGCAGGCAACTAAAGATTTTCGTCAAACTTCTTCCCTGTTTGTCGTTTACTCTGGACAGAGAAGAGGTCAAAAGGCTTCGGCTACCTCTCTCTCTTTTTGGCTTCGTAGCATAATACGTTTAGCCTATGAGACTGCTGGACAGCAGCCTCCTGAAAGGATTACAGCTCATTCTACTAGAGCTGTGGCTTCCACCTGGGCCTTTAAAAATGAGGCCTCTGTTGAACAGATTTGCAAGGCTGCGACTTGGTCTTCGCTTCACACCTTTTCAAAATTTTACAAATTTGACACTTTTGCTTCTTTGGAGGCTATTTTTGGGAGAAAGGTACTTCAGGCAGTGGTTCCTTCTGTTTAATGTTCCTGCCTTGTCCCTCCCTTCATCCGTGTACTTTAGCTTTGGTATTGGTATTCCATAAGTAATGGATGACCCGTGGACTGACTACACTTAACAAGAGAAAACATAATTTATGCTTACCTGATAAATTTATTTCTCTTGTAGTGTAGTCAGTCCACGGCCCGCCCTGTCTTTAAGGCAGATCTAAATTTTAATTAAGCTCCAGTCACCACTGCACCCTATGGTTTCTCCTTTCTCGTCTGCTTTGGTCGAATGACTGAATATGACATGTGAGGGGAGGAGCTATATAGCAGCTCTGCTTGGGTGATCCTCTTGCAGCTTCCTGTTAGGAAGAGATATATTCCATAAGTAATGGATGACCCGTGGACTGACTACACTACAAGAGAAATAAATTTATCAGGTAAGCATAAATTATGTTTTTATGCTCGATTATTCTGTCTCTAATATCCCTTGTTGCTTCCCCTATATAGCTCCGCCCACAAGTACATTTAATTAAATATATCACAAGCGGTGTATGGCATGTATGATAACCTTTAATTTTGAACTTTTTTCCTGTGGTAGGATGGAAAAAGGTAGGGCCTTTAATCATATTATTGCAACAAGAGCAATTTAGGCATGGGTAACATCCTTCATTTTTACAGGTAATAAACCCTTGTTTAGATTTTTTATTGGACCCCACATCAGCTCTAATTAACTGTTGATTTAAGCCCTGCTTGTATGCGGGCATAGGATAATTCTGGAACTCTTGAAGTACTATGCATCTTCATAGTCTACTATTTGGATGACCATTCTACACATGATTTACATAAATTTTTAACCCCTTATTTGCTGGACTTAATTAAATTCAACTTAAACTAGCTATTTCAATGAAATTTCTCATTGCTAAAATTGACCGTACGCACTACTGTAACCCTTACTGGGATATCAGTTTATTGTACATTGTGCCATTGCTATATTTGTTTAACCCGTCTGGGATAAACTATTTGAGTGTCATTATACTGTTTTAGTTCTCCTATCTGTCCTATCCTTACCGTTTCCTCTATAATTCATTATGGAGCAAACTGGTGCAGCTCAAGTCTCCAGACAATACACTGACCCCATGTAAGGTACATCCACTTAAAATGTAACCCCTTCACATGTTTACTATGTAAGGATGTTCTGGTGTGCTGTGTACCTGTGCTAAGTATGTCTAGCACTAGACTAGATCTAACAGCACTGCCTTTAAATCAGAGTGTCCAGGGATCTACAGCTCACCACAGCTATACCCAGAAGGTTCTAAGGAACTTACTCCAAGTTGAAAGAATATATGTACTATACTATTACTTAGTTGATGGCTGTTATGCCTCCAGAAGTTAAATGTAGATGCAGGCAAGGGGCAGAAAATGATCTTCCACATGCCCTTAGTTCTTTTTGGACATCCCTTCTAAATACCCCTCAGAGAAGGGGGGTACTTTACTTTAAAATTCAATGTTTCCACTCTACCACTGAAGATGTCTCCTTTAATTTTAGGATGAAGGATTCCCATACAACGGAATCCATTGCTTTTTGCTAGGAATGGAAATATTTATATTTAGAGATTGGGAAAAAAAGAGCCTTATTAATATACTGGTGAAACTCGAAAAATTTGAATATTGTGCAAAAGTTTATTTATTTCACTAATGCAACTTAAAAGGTGAAACTAATATATGAGATAGACTCATTACATGCAAAGCAAGATAGTTCAAGCTGTGATTTGTCATAATTGTGATGATTATTGCTAACAGCTCATGAAAACCCCAAATCTACAATCTCAGAAAATTAGAATATTACATGCAATCAATAAAACAAGGATTGTACATAGAACAATATCGGACCTCTGAAAAAGTATAAGCATGCATACTGTATGTATGTACTCAGTACTTGGTTTGGGACCCTTTTGCAGCAAGTACTGCCTCAATGCGGCGTAGCATGGAAGCTATCAGCCTGTGGCACTGCTGAGGTGTTATGGAATACCAGAATGCTTCAATAGCGGCCTTCAGCTCTTCTGCATTGTTCGGTCTCATGTCTCTCATCTTTCTCTTGGCAATGCCCCTCTATGGGGTTCAGGTCAGGCGAGTTTGCTGGCCAATCAAGCACAGTAATCCCACGGTCATTGAACCAGGTTTTGGTGCTTTTGGCAGTGTGGGCAGGTGCCAAGTCCTGCTGGAAAATGAAGTCAGCATCCCCATAGAGCTCGCTTGCGGAAGGAAGCATGGAGTGCTCCAAAATCTCCTGGTAGACGGCTGCGTTGACCCTGGACTTAATGAAGCACAGTGGACCAATACCAGCAGATGACATGGCCCCCCAAATCAACACAGACTGTGGAAACTTCACACTGGACTTCAAGCATCTTGCAGTGTGTGCCTCTCCATTCTTCCTCCGGGACTCTGGGTCCTTGGTTTCCAAATGAGATGCAAAATTTGCTCTCATCAGAAAAGAGGACTTTGGACCACTGAGCAACAGACCAGTTCTGTTTTTCTTTAGCACAGGTAAGACGCTTATGACGTTGTTTGTTGTTCAGGAGTGGCTTGACAAGAGGAATATGACATTTGAAGCCCATGTCCAGGATCCGTCTGTGTGTGGTGGCTCTTGATGCACTGACTCCAGCCTCAGTCCACTCCTTGTGAAAATCCCCAACACTTTTGAATGGCCTTTTCCTGACAATCCTCTCCAGGCTGCGGTCATCCCTGCTGCTTGTGCACCTTTTTCTTCCACACTTTACCCTTCCACATAACTTTCTATTAATGTGCTTTGATACAGCACTTTGGGAACATCCAACTTCTTTTGCAATTACCTTTTGAGGCTTTTCTTTCTTATGGAGGGTGTCAATGATGGTTTTCTGCACAACTGTCAGGTCAGCAGTCTTTCCCATGATTGTGATTCCTATTGAACCAGACAGAGACCATTTAAAGGCTCAGGAACCCTTTGCAGGTGTTATGGCTTAATTAGCTGATTAGAGTGGGACACTTTGAGCCTAGAATATTGCACCTTTTCACAATATTCTAATTTTCTGAGATTGGGGATTTCATGAGCTGTAAGCCATAATCACCACAATTATGACAAATCACGGCTTGAACTATCTTGCTTTGCATGTAATTAGTCTATCTCATATATTAGTTTCACCTTTTAAGTTGCATTAGTGAAATAAATTAACTATTGCACGATATTCTAATTTTTCGAGTTTCACCTGTAGATCAGTTTTTTAGATTGTACGAATAAATGTATATTAAGTTTTCAAGAAATGCAAAATTGCTTTTAACTTTAACGCACCCATTTTATTTGCGTTTTTACAAGTACATTTTTTTTTTAGGTTGAATGAGAATTTATGGGAACAATCTATACTATTGATAAATATTTATATAGGCAATGTAATTTTAAAAATTCTGGAACTTATAAGATGTTATTTAATGACTCTAACCTATTGGTAGAAAGACTGATTAATATATGGAGTGTTCACTTTCCGGAGTTAAGTTCTGTTGATTGTATACTAAACAGTGTAAACAAAATCAGAGTAACTACTATTGAAGCAAATTTATGGAAGAACAAATTAAAATTATTCATAGTTTTTTTTTTAACTCCTAAAATTATTGTTAAGTGGCATATTTCAATTAGTAATATATTTAAATGTAGTTTTATTCAGAGTAAGATATGTTTTATTATTTTTGGACATGCCCAAAAGTCTGGACATTTTGGGGTCAGGTTTGGTATTGGATTTCAAAAAGTTTGAATATTTCAATTCCTCTAGAGAAGTATTTTATGTTATTTTTGGATATCCCAGTTATGAATAGAGTTCACAGTCATACAGTGGCGTATTTAGGTTTTGTGCTGCCCTAGGCACTCAAAATTCTGCTCCCCTCAACCCAACCCCCAGGATTTATGCCTTTTTTTAGCCAAAATACTTTTTTGGTCATAGGTGTAACAGTTGCTATTTTCTTTTATGTCTTTTTAAGTAGATGTTCACCAGAGCTTGCAAACCACTTGCATTTGCTCAGGTCAGCTGATTTAAGCCTAAATGCATATGCAGGGTCACATTATATATATAGGAGATAGTCAGTACTAAGTAAGCATGTGAAATTAAAATGTCAGGACACAACTCTGAACCATCAGCTCAAATACAAAATCCGTAGCAAGTGCAGGGCCCTAGGCAAAATTACAGCGTGGGGCCCCTACCCAGAACTAAAAATATAAAATAAAAAAAAGGTACAATGCACTAAGCCACAGATATACATACACACATATCTATACACAAATGCATAAACACACACAGACAGGTACATGCAGGTACATTCACAAGTACATGCAAACACACACATACACAGGTACACACAAATACACAGACAGATACACACACAGGTACATACAAAGTACTGCTGATAAAATGGGAATAGGGCACACAGTGAAAAGGTTAAAAAGGATATCCACCTGCATTAATCAGAAAGATACATTTAGGGAATCCTACTGCAGCTCTGTGTGCACATTTTGCTGTTGGTTGGCTGCAAGTCCCAGGATGGGGAAGTAAAAAAATACTATTTTGCTACAAGGGAACTGTGACCTCAATAGAAAAACTAAGAGGGAAGAAGAGAAATTATCTACCTGCTGTGTTAGGATCTGTCTCCTTGACACTAATGGGATTTGCTTATGTGGACGGGAGACCTGCTGCTGCCTCACATGGAAGTATACACTTTAGGCTGCCCCTGCCTCCTACATTATGGAAGAGTCTTTTGTCTGTTGATTAGATGCTTTGTTCACCCGCGCGCAGGTTGTAGCTGTTTACTGTGTGCGCCAATCAAAGCATCTAATCCACTAAAAAAAAGTAAATTCAATACCCTTATACTAAATATTAGGAATCCATCGCTGCCCCGACCCTCAAAGTTATTTTCCCTGCACTTTCAGCGCTACCCCAGCTGCCAATGTTATTGTAAGTACATTGGGTGGCCGATCTTACCTGTGGGCCAGTATTGCCACTGCTGCTTCCTCTGCAGTCTATGCCTCTCTTCATCTTCACCTATGCCGCCTGAATTACACGCCCCATGCCCACTTGTTTGAGGCATGCCCCAGCTCTCTAAAAGCCCGCCTGCTGCATCGCTCAGTGTGCTGCATGCAGGATATTAGAGAACGGGGATAGGGTAGCAAGCACTGAAAATAAACTGAACTGCCAGCGGTAAGTTTGCCGCTGGTTACACACTGCGCTGCTCAATCACAGTTTTTTTTTTTTTTTTTTTTTTTTTTAAATAATTTTTTTATTGAGGTTATACATGTTAAACAATAAAGATGAAACTTCACAACACCCATATAACACAGCGAAAAGCGTACTTACTGGAGACAAAAGCAAGCACTAGACAATAAAACTGGGGTGTAAAATTAGGTATGAATAGTGGATCATGTTTGGGTGATGTGTAAAGGTGTCTTGAGCCTCAGTTTTATTATGCGTATCTTATATTCACATCCTCTTTGGAGATAAGAGGTCACTCTTGGACCCATGAAGAGTAAAACAATCTAGAGGAGGAAATTAGCTTATGATATGGCCACTTTTGGGCCTAGCTATTTAAATATAGGGAGGGGGGTTCAGCAGTCAAGAGCCGCTCAAATGTGGAGTTAGGGAGGGGGACTGGGGTTGTGGGAGCTAGCAAAGCATTGTATTATAATAAAATATAATATAAGCAGGATGGAGTGTCTGTCTATTGGGGGTTGACTTGTGTTTATTGAAGGTAATAAGAATATATGTTATAAATTGGTAGAGGAAATGCCTAATCGCAGGAGTAGTGGGTAGCAAAGAGTAAAATAAGTAAAAAAAGAGAAAATGACTGGTAGGTTAGATCAATGTCGAATAAAGAATGTTGGATAGGAGTAGGGAATATAAAAGCATGTACGGGCGAACAGAGGTGAGATGGAGGATGTTAGACTCTATTGGGGTATATAAGTATATGACGCAGTTAGTCCTTAGGTGGGGTAAACAAGATTTAGTTCTAAGGATAATCTACAAGTATAAGCCTGAGACCCTATAATAGGAGTATATGCAGGATCTGAAACAGTGTTAACAATTAGGGCCCATGCATAAGGTTAAAGTGGTTTAGTCTATTAAAATCAGGGCTCTAAGTCCTCTCATCTCTAGGTAAATGGGAGATGCAGTGTCTACTAGAGGATCATTAGTAGGAGGGATTAACTCTAAGATATGTGTCAGGAGACTATGATTATGTCTGCTGCATAGTTATGTCTTATTACTATTGAATCAGTGCCCTATGGGTCACCTAGCACTATATAATAAGGTTCAACAGAGTAATATAAATGTTACAACATAAACATATATATAAAATAATTCCACTCTTAGCTGAATGCTAAAACAAGAGAAAAAAACTGAAGGAGAAGAGACATAGGAGTAAATCAAACTCATGTACAAAGCTCACGTATTATAAATGCAGCTCACATACAATTACAGACTCGGTAAACATTTTCCTTAGGAGAAACAGGATTGAAAAAAAAAGAGAAGAAGGAAACGGATTTATAGCTAGCCTATACCGTCTCTGCTCAGGTCTAAGCTGCTGCACGGAAAGTCCAGCTCTGCATATGTATCCTTGGGTAAGCTCAAAAGGAGATCACAGCAGTCTCTTGTGAAAGGTTGTCCTGGAGGAGTATATGTCGGAACCTTGACCCCGTCATAGAAGTACTTTACTATGAGGTAAGTATGGTAGCTTCCCCAATCGCCCATCCAGGAGCCAGCCGCATCTCCCAAACAGGCCCAAGGGAGCTGGGGGTCAAAATTCAGGCTGTGTGGGAAGGCAAAGTTCGGCGACAGGGTCTGCTGCAATGTCACTATCGGAGCATGTGAGGCAGGTGAGTCAGATGTTCTTAAGCTTCCTCCTGAGCTGTTAACTTTCCCGGATCCTGGGGTTTCTTTAGGCTCTCCGGCACTAGCGGCAAGACGCAGGTCTGTTGGAAAACAGAACTCCGATGTTATATCGAGAGCGTGCTTAGATGAGGGTGACGGCTGAGCGCCATCTTTCATGCAGGCCTCCCTGACTTCAGTCTTGAGGTTTTCGAATTGTGTATCCATCTTTTGGAGAAGATCTCGGAATAGAGTTAGTGCGATGAGGCTAAAGTCCTCCATCCTGTTATATGTAGCCAGCAACCCACTATACCACTTGAACCCGGATAACCGGGGGGGGGGGATTAGATTATGTGTAGGAATAGAGATGTGTAGACCGTTACCAGTTGCTTACAGTTATTCAATAACGATGTCCGGAGGTGACAATCTCCCCAGGGTTCCAGTCCACAGAAATGAGTATTAATATAAAACAATCTTGGGACCCATAGAGAGAAACATCGGGCTTGAACGGTCAATGCAGGTTTTTATGGGCTCCAGTTAGCGGCAACGGCCTAATGTCTTAGTAGGCTAAATCAGCTCCTGTTTGGGCAGATGCGGGAATCACAGGGATTTTCAGTACTGCAGAGCTAGCAGTGCAGGGATCTTGTGTATATTTGAGTATAATAAAAGTTATATCCCTATTTTATTAATAAATCCAGAGAATATTCCCAGGAGCTTCATAAAGTGCGACTGATCATGGTCGCCTCTTAGCCACTCCCCCCACAGTTTTTTTTTAAATAAATAAAAAATTACCCGCAAAAACCCCGTAGCACCAGTCAAGCACTGCTTAGGAGGGCATAATGCAGAACTTTCAGCCACCCCCATATCTGTCACCCCACTAGGCAAGTGCCTTGTTTGCCTAGGCCATAATACGCCCCTGCAGTAATGCAATAATTATGTGTATTCTTAATGGTAGAAAAATTATTAGGCAGATACGGATTTCTAGGAAACCTACAGCCTTTAAATCTTTCTTAGCTGAAATTAAATCACAAATGCTAATTGAACAGCTTGATGTTCTAAGGGATATAGAGAAGAGAGTGGAAAAATATATCTAGGCAATAATATATATATACACACACATATACATACAGTATATATATATATATATATATATATATATATATATATATATATATATATATATATATATATATATATATATATATATATATATATATATATATATATATATATATATATATATATAGCAATATTAAAGGGATATGAAAACTTAAAAAATGTGCTTTGTTCCCATGATATTCTGGGTTGAAGAGATACCTAAGTAGGCATCTGGAGCACTGCATGGCAGGAAATAGTGCTGCCACCTAGTGCCCTTGCAAATTAATAACATTCTTAAAAAAACTGATGCCATATAGTGCTCCAAATATGGGCCGGCTTCTGAGCATACGTCCCTACTTTTCAACAAAAGATGCCAAGAGAATGAATAAAAATTGAAAATAGAAGTAAATTAAAAAGTTGTTTAAAAACGCATGCTCTATCTGTATTATGAAAGAAAAATTTTGGGTTTCATATCCCTTTAAGAGGAAATTGTTTGAATATAATTTGATTATTTGAGGAGAGAATTAGCTTTTTTTACAGTGTTGATTTTATTGAACACCTAGGAGGACTGGTAAATAAATATACTGTCTATAGATATGTAGCATGTGGGATTATAGTACCTTTTTTATATATTTTTTTCTCTCGCTTTTGACAGTCACTGTGCTGCCCGTGTGTATATTTTTTTTTTTCTTTTCACTTTCGAAAGTCATTGTACTGTCCTTAATTTGCAACACGTGTGTGTATAAATGTTACGGGTAAGGTCAGATATCCGTGTAATCCTAGAATTACCTGGGTAAAACTGACATTACCCCTGCAGGGTGGGTAAAGCCCGATGTAAGATCATACATCTGGCTTTACCCAGGTAATCCTAGTATTACCCAAACGCTTCTGAATAAAGCCCATGTACACTATTTTTTTGCCTCTGCCCCCCTTGAACTCCGCAGGTGGAGGCAAAAAAAGATAGTGAAGATGGGGGAATTACAGCACATCGTATATATGTTTGATGCAGTGATTTGCAAGAACTATTGTCTTCAAAGAACAAAAATAGTGCTGTGATTAGCTTCATCCAGAAGCGTTTGGGTAATCCTAGAATTACCCGGGTAAAGCCTGATGTATGATCTTACATCGGGCTTTACCAACTTTTGCTGTAATGTCAGTTTTACCCTGATAATCGTAGGATTACCGGATATCTGACTACATTATTCTGTCCTTAATATGTAAAACGTGTATTTTGGGTTTGATGTTTTTTGAGTCTTTTTTCTTTTTTTTGTCTCTCCTCTTTCTTCTCAATTTGTTTACAATTGAATAGAGAACTTAAAGTTTATATAAGTCATGATGCTTGGATTGTATATTTAAATTTGGAAATGTTTCCTTTTATTGTGATTATTGTGTTATTTTGATGTACTGGATCTTCTCCTTTTTTAACAAAAAAAAAAAAAAGAAAGAAAAAAAAAAAAAATTAAGATGGAGGATAGCCATACTCTGTTAAAGGGACAGTCTACACCAGCATGTTTATTGTTTAAAAAGATAGATAATCCCTTCATTACCCATTCCCTAGTTTTGCATAACCAACACGATTATATTAATATATGTTTTACCTCTGTGATTAACGTGCATCTAAGCCTCTGCAGACTGCCCCCTTATCTTAGTGCTTTTGACAGATATGCAGTTTAGCCAATCAGTACAGACTCCTAAATAACTCCATGGGATTGAGCACAATGTTATCTATATGACATGAACTTGTAATGTCTAACTGTTTATGCTGTATCTAAATCATGAACGTTTAATTTTGACTAGACTGTCCCTTTAAGGGAAGTAGAGGTCGATGATAATGTCACTACTGATAAACAAACACTGAAAAGAATCAATAAAGTCTTTAAATTTATTAAACCATTTTCCAAATATCAAGCTGTCTTCCGAGCCAGCTATTTAGGAAATGGAATAAAGGATGGAATAAACCAGGTGTTCCTTTTATTCCATCAACCAAATGTTCCCTTCTGCAAACTTGGAAGTCTGGGACACTATCCCTAAGGTGCATCGAGCAATATCCAATCTGGCTCTGAAACATACTTTTATTTTGGAGGATAGCACCTCCTTCAGGGATCATATGGATGGAAAGATTGAAGCTTTCACAGGCAATTATTCCAGTTTGCAGGCTTAATGCTTAGGCCTGCTGTTATTGTAGCTTGTGTTGCTCCAACTTTGGTGGTCTGGTGTGGTAACCTTTCAGAACTAATTTCTAAAGAAGCTTATCTGGAAGAGTTTTAAGACTGCTTGGCTTTAATCAAAACTACAAACAGCTTTCTTTATATGTGAAGTAGCTTTGGAAATTATATGCAGGATGCTTTCACTTATTTTGAAAATCTAAGACTCCCTTCTGCTCTGACCAGGGGGCCAACTGAATGTTTTTCAAAAAGCTTGGTAAAGGTCACTTCAAGACCCTTGGATGTTGTAAATCATATTTCAGGGGTACTTAGTCTTTCAATCAAAACATGATCAGGGAAGATTCCTACTCAAGCCTCAAGTTCCACAAGATCCCTTGAAGGCCTTACGGGTTTCTACTCCAACCTTTTCATATTACCAAAAAGGAAGGTTCCTTTAACTCTATTTTGGATGTCAAAACTCGAAACAGTGCCAGCTTTTAAAACAGAGATGAATTGCACTATACTTTCCTTTAGCACAGGAGGGTAAGTTTAAGTCTACTATCAACTTTAAAATATGTCTATTTACATATCCCTATTCATAGGGATTATATCAGGTTCCTGAGCGCTGCCTTTCTCAACAGGCATTATCAGTTTGTGGCACTCCAATGTGGTCTGGCAATAGTGCCCAGAGTTTTTACAAAGGTTCTAGGAGCACTGCTGACTGTGGTGTGAGTTCAAGGAAAATATGTAGCTCTGTACCTGGATGATATTCTGGTTCAGGCATCCTCACTTCTGCCGGCAATAAAGCCTACACATGCAGTTCTTCAGCTGTTTTGCAGACACAGTTGCAAAGTCAACCTTCCAAAGATCTCTTTGATGCCTCAGACCCAGGTATCCTTCCTAGGGTCTATAAGCAACTTAGTGCCTATGAGACTTTCTCTAACAGGACAGTGCAGACCTACACTGCAACATTGAAGTTGTAGGCCTCATGGTCATTGCCTCAGATGCAGTTCCATTTGCCAGATTTTATCTGCCTCCTCTCCAATTAAAAATGCTGAAGCTTATGAGGCTCTGCCTCAGAAGATCCTGTTGGACAAGTTAACACAGTGTTTAAAATGGTCGCAGACTCACCAATCCCTTGTTCAGAGGGCCTTCTTTCTTCAGTCAGCATGGGCTTTGATCACCACAGATGCCAGCCTGAAAGATTGTGGTGCAGTCTGGGGGTCTAAGAGAGCACAAGGAGTCTGGTCTCCTTGGGAGGCGAGGCTTCTAATAAACATTCTGGAACTTCACACAATTTTCAGGGCCCTTCAGAGTTGGTCCAACCTCAGGCAAAAATCCTTTTTTTTTTTCACTTCCAATCGGACAATGTCACAGCAGTGGCTTACATCAATCAACAGAGCAACTCTCAGTTTCCTGACAATGAAAGAATTGTCATGCATTCTCATTTAGGAAGAACATCATCATTGTATAAGAAAGTTGACCTCCCAATTGTTCATGTTTTATCCTTGTGTTCTAGAAAGGATACTGTTGAAATTCATTTCAGATTCCTAGAGTTCTCAAGTTTCTACAGGACCATTTGGAGAAAGGCTTATCGGCTGGTTCTATTAAAGGTTATATTTTGGCCTTATCGGTCTTGTATCACAAGGAAACTGCCAGATCTCTGATAATCCAGCCCTTTTTTCAGGCCTTGATCAGGATCAAATCAGCTTTTCAGGGGGGGCGGAGCCAACTGCCTAAGAGGAAAGACGTGCTTTAACAGAGCTCCTGAAGCCTGTTCCCTAGAACTTCGATTTTTAACGCCCTAAGTACCTATATCTTTTCCTTATACTGTTCCTAGAATGGAGGTTTCCTCCATACACCTTACTCTTCTGCTGAAAGACATGTTGGAGAGAGCTGACAGCCAATTTAACAGCTTGAGGTCTATCTTCCTGGAGCTGCGTAGCCAAGATGGCGTCGCCTCCTTACCCTACTCAGACACCCATATGGCTGGTCAGACTGAGGATTCACAACTTACCCATTTTACTGACCGATCGCAGGAAAGACAGCCTAGATGGGGTTCGATCAATGATTTACCTGGTCTTACCAGTGGGGACCCAGTACAACCGCACACAGCTAAACCGCTTCACATGGCAGCCGATATTTTACAACCAGGGGTATTTCCCCAGAACAAGGCTATACAGCGCCAGCTGCCCTCTCTCCATCCTCATCTAAGCCTACTCAGGTCGCAAATATCTACAAATCCCAAGGCACCAGGCAAAATAGGAGACTACCGAGAGCAATCAGCAGACGACATATATCTGCCACTCGGAGTACATATGGAATCTGAGGAGGGGCGCAAGATGGCAAGTCAGACTACACGATATAAGATGTTAGGACAAACATGTTTCCCTGAGCAACGCAGTGCCCTACAGCCCTCCACTATTAACACGGACCCTAAGCAGCAAGAAGGACACTCTTTACATATGCAGGAATATGACCCAGCAAAAGTCCCAGCGCAGCGCTCCGCCAAAGGGAAATTGGCTTATTACAGAGGAGGCCTGAGCTATTTGATTCCTCACAGCCATTATTCCCATCTACGAAAGCATCTAGACTCGTTTGGCTGCCCTGCTTTCAACAGCTTTTGCATGAGAGAAGGCATCGGCTGAGATAACTGAAGCTACAGGACTGATTTAAGGGCTCAGCTAGATGATCCTTTGACTACCCACAAGCCGTATGTAAAGATATGAACTGCCCTGGCTACTACTAATACCTGCTTCTCTTGTATTAGGACGTTTTGTTGTATACAAGGGGGATTAAATGTTTCATATCACGGGTTCACTGTTATGCGCTCCTGAAGGGCTTAGTTTAACTTCACTAGAATGCAAGATGTGATCGGATTAGATTAGAAGAAGCTATGTCTCCCCATGCTGTTTTCTCTTCCCACACTATATGTATAAGAATTGTCTACTGTATGCTGTACATAACGGTAAACTAGAGAAATTATCTGTCTGCTCGCACATTAGACGAAATATTATAAAAATCTGGTTTAACTAATACTTAGACAACTCCTTGTTGGACTATTTGTCCCATTCTGCCTTTCATGTTCATATACTGTATATAACCTAAACAGTTTTTTCAATATTGTATTGCTACTATAAGACACTTGCACAGCAGACTTTCTGCTGCTAATAGAGTTATACACTGTTGTATAATTGTCAATTCAATATACAGTGAGAGCAGTAATAATTGCAACCCCCCATGTTCATATAATATATAATTTGTGTATTCCTCTATACCTAGTTTCATAATATCTGTAGGGATATGTACAACAATATATGATGCCTTAATTTCTGAGACCTGGTTAACACCTAGTTTAGTTCAGTGTATCTATTATGAATGTTGGTTATAACTTGGGGCTCAAAGCTTACAGACTCATTTAAACACAGCTGCTAAGTTCTATCCCTAGTTTTAACAGTGTGCCACCCTAAAATCTTATGGTTTGCTAATCTTAAACATCCTGACTTAGTCTCTATGCCAGTTAGCTTACTTCCATACCTTTGACAACAATTACATATCTGCCATCTTTAATTAGAGCCAATATGTACTGTTTTTAGCATGAGGTATTATACAATTATATTAGAATGACATTAACATCTTAGATGGAGCCTATATCTTTAGCTATTTAAAACTACCTGATCCTAAGGCCCAAACACTGTTCTGTTCATAAAATATTAATCCCTCCATTGTTATTGTTGAATGGTTATGGGTGGTGCATACTTCATAAGCTAGTTAATATCATGCCAGCCAGGGCCTTACAGAGACAGTCTATACTATCTTTCAATTGTGATGCCACTCCTCTCTATGGCTCCCATCTTTTATATACCAAGGATGTATATGAGAGTTATATTGCAAGCCTTATTATATTTATTTTTCTAGAAAACGATATTCACTAGGGTGAATTTATGGTTAGTACAAATTATCTTTTACTGCTGGGCCCCTCTCCCCCCTTTCCCGCCGGTACTGGTTGACTGCGGGTCATACCCCTACTCCTTTTTCCCGCATCGCCTATAGCTGGCATCTCCCAGGAGAGGAGCTCACCCAGAAGTCCCCTATATTCCATACATACTACTATCCCCCCTTCCACATAACTTCCTTAAGAACTACCCTTATTCATCTTATAGAAAGTAGATTTATTTGTATTATGTGTTGGACCAGGACTCAGTCGCTCTCTACTTAACTATGACCCCTCATTATAAAATAGCGCTAAATAATAACCTCTAGCAACCAACTTACATTTTCTATTGACCTCCCCAGAGGAATTTGGATATCCAATTATATAGAGCATCCCCTCATAGGGTATCGCCAGCACCCCACCTCCTATGCTTATAGATACGCAACCAAAGCTTTCCTATTTAGCCGGATAGGGCCTTCCAATTAGCCCCTCAATTACGTATATAAATTACTATACCCTGAGCAATTTCTGTTCCCCCTATTAACTATATTAACTACATAAACAATAGATTGTCCCTTGTAGTCCATCCCTTTAGCTCTATAATACACTCTATATTTACCCCTTGCACTTTATTATTTTGATATAATCTAAGGCTCCGCCCCCCATTCCCCTCAGAGCGGCTCTTGCCCGCTGACCTCCCTTTCCCCATCCCCGCCAACTTGGTCCAAAAGCGACCAAACAACAGCTAATCTCCACTTCCCCCAATTTTCCTTTTTATTCTATTAAATAACCGCATGAGTCGCAATGTGGAGACCAGTTTTATTATTCATATAATATATAAATGAGGTTTCATTATCATTTGTGGTTTTAACAGTCATTCATATCTTACAATACTACTTTTGTTGATTAGATATTTGTTACAAATTTCTTTATTCACAATTCGTACAATAAGAATACCAGATACAGTTCCATACTACATAGTTACTGTTTTGTTATTCTTCTGGAGAAGCACAGAATCAGTACCACAGTACCATTGTATTTCATGGTGGTCTTGTGGACTTTACTGCTTGCGTATAGGATCTCATATGTGATATCTTGTGGACTCTCAGCATTTTATGAAAGAAAACAAAATGTTTGCTAAATAATAAATTAATTCATTTCATAATGGTGAGAGACCACAAACCCCACCCTTTCTTTACACAGTTGTTGGTAGTATTTGTTTTGCGCTTCAATTGCCCCACTTTGTCTTTCCAGCTTTTCTGCATCCCTCCATTTACTTGGCCTTATGTATGACTGACAAATGGGAAAATGGGAGCAAATAAAGCTCTGGAATGTAGTGGTGTTTTGCCACCCCCAGTGGACTAGAGTGTAATTCCACATGCAATGTCTTGTGGAATCTCACCACCATGAAAGAAATTAATTTATCAGGTAAGCACTTTTTTTTTAGATAAAAAGTTACAGCTTTCTATGTTGCTGAAGTAAAGTGGTATATATGTGAATAGAATAAATTGGTTTAAAAACATCCTCCTGTATGCTCCCTTGAAAATATTTTTTTTGCCCTAACCTGTAATCTATTTTAGTGATGTTAGATATTAAGAGAGAGATTCTAATCAGAGTTAGTATTATTTTTTGTGAGAACATTTAGAATGGTAAAAGACAAGCCAAAGAAAGCATGATGTTCAAGCTGTTCCCATAATTCCAGGGAAAACATTGCTTTATAGGATGGACTTCAGACCTCTTTCTCCTTGGGAAACTGTAAAGGGAAGTATTTTTAGGCAGCCCTACAATATCTGATGGATCCTGGGGTTGTCTCCACTGAATTATAGTTCATGTTACTCACACACAGTATCCCACAAAAGTGAGAACACCCCTCACATTGTTGTAAATATTTTATTATAGCATTTCATGTGATAACACTGAAGAAATGACACTTTGCTACAATGTAAAGTAGTGAGTGTACAGCCTGTATAACAGTGTAAATTTGCTGTCCCCTCAAAATGACTCAACACACAGCCATTAATGTTGGCAACAAAAGTGAGTACACCCCTAAGTGGAAATGGTCAAATTGGACCCAATTAGCCATTTTCCCTCCCCGGTGTCATGTGAATCGTTAGTGTTACAAGGTCTCAGGTGTGAATGGGGAGCAGGTGAGTTAAATTTGGTGTTATCACTCTCACACTCTCTCATACTGGTCACTGGAAATTCAACATGGCACCTCATGGCAAAGAACTCTCTGAGGATCTGAAAAAAAGAATTGTTGCTCTACATAAAGATGGCCTAGGCTATAAGAAGATTGCCAAGACCCTGAAACTGATCTGCAGCACAGTGGGCAAGACCATATAGCGGTTTCACAGGACAGGTTTCACACAGAACAAGCTTTGCCATGGTCGACCAAAGAAGTTGAGTGCGCATGCTCAGTGTCATATACAGAGGTTGTCTTTGGGAAATTGACGTATGATTGCTGCCAGCATTGCTGCAGAGGTTGAAGGGGTGGGGGGTCAGCCTGTCAGTGCTCAGACCATACGCCGCACACTGCATCAAATTGGTTTACATGGCTGTCATCCCAGAAAGAAAATGAAAACAAAAAGAAAGTGCCTCATGGTGTAATATTTTCAAGCAGTGTGAAATGATGCAGAGATATCAAGTGAACAGGTACTCGTAAGTGTGATGGCACTCTTAGTGAAAAAAGTGCAAACAGGCAGGCTGACCTTTATACAGCAGTCAGTACGCTGTGACCATAATATCCTGACCAATAGGCTCTAGAGGCAGAGCCCTGTTTGGCAGCCAAGAGGATAAAGTTTTTTTTCTCCACCATAGATTCAACTTGTTCCTGATTTGCTCCTCATTAGAAGGCAGGTGTCTGCAAGATTTCAGGACAGGTGCGGTGCAGCAACAAAGCTATGGCTCCCGTGTCTGTGCAGCTTGTGTTTATTTAAACCCTTGATAAGTTTTTCAACTCAAGAAGTTTATTTATTTTTTTTAAACTTTTATTTATAACCAATAAAGGGTGCAAAGTTACAAGGTGTATCATCAGCCCGCCTCGCAGGGTGAGCCAAAAAAAAAAAAAAAAAAAAGGGAAGCAGATATACCAACACAAGCAACTGCGACTTCATACAATAACATTTCTGTAGCTTTGAAATTTGCCATAGGTCAACCATGTTGTGTCATATAATAACATACATGTAGCTTTAAAATTTACCATAGGTCAATCTAGTAAACATGGGTTTGCACCACAATATTGGGGGTTTTGACGTTATCAACAAACAACCAAACAAACATAAAACAGGGGAGACAGAAGGGGGGGGAGGGGGGTGTCAGGGGAGAAGGAAGGGTAGAGTGGTAAGGGATGGGGGGAACACAGCAAGTGCATACAGTCATAAAAATAACATTCCTGCGTGCCTCGCATAGTAATCCATGGCACAACGTGTCAACATTAGATCAGTAATAGTGCTGGGCCATGTATATTAGTGAAGACTTTTAAAGTTTACGATATATCAACATATTGCTTGTGAGAGACATTAAAAAAGCAATATATGTTGTTCAGTGTTATAAGATAAACAAGCTTGAGCAAGCAATTAAGCAACATATCTGCTGAGGTATAGCTAAGAGAGGTAGTGTCAAGGAGGCATATCTGACCTAACTGTTGTATGATATAGCATTGGAGTGCTATTAATTTATTAAATGAGGGGCACATCTCCTACCGCTTCATTTTATAGATACCAGCAGGAGTTATTAGAGTACCACTATGTGTTATCAAGCGTAGACATGGGTGTGGGTATATAGTTTAAACTATAGCTGTCGAATTAGGTTTTTCAGATACTCCAGGAAGGATCTAGAAGTGGGTGGACATCAGGGCCATAGATGCATAAAAATTATTACTCTTTTGACATGACAAACTGGGTATGAGGTGAAGTGTGTAGTTCATGCAATTCAACTCCCAGAATCTAGCTAGCTGCACTAACAAGTGTATGTTTTCATCAGTCGTGGCCAAAGACAAATTAGTGAGGTTTAAGGGGTGAGAGGAGGCACACATACATTGTCATTTTCTACAGTATCGGGAATAATAATGAAATGTAATGTGTTATGGGAGTTGTAATTTGCGGTTTACATCGTCAGCATTAAAGTGGCTGCTGCAACTTGGCTAGGCCTGCAAATGCGGTGAGCAGGAGGGCCCTTAACTGCAATAGGTGGTACTAAATCTAGCCTGTCAAAACACTCTCCACATCAGCTATTTACAAATAACTACCATTGCTTCAGGCGGGCACTGAGTGTCCAAACCATGAACACTCCAAATACAAACAGTAAATAGTACAGACCGGATAAAACAGAACAAAGTGAAAACAAAATACAATTGATATGTCAAGACAGATACTTCAGCTATTTCGGGTCAGAAACCTTTTGAGGCCATATGCGCTGGAAAAACTACCTTACGTGTGTAAGTAACTAAGAAGATGTTTAGTCAATTATGAGGCATAATGATGGAAAACAAACAGTCCCCCACAATGCTTTCCATGTAGACTTTCAGCCTATGCTTGTTGCTGGGTGATAGTTGTGCGGTTGCACAAACCTTGCAAAGTTTTTGGTGATTTTTTCAAAAGTAACTGCAATTCCGGCAGGTCAAATAAACAACACCACAGCTAAATCACAAAGAGAATAGTTGAACAGTCCCATCCGCATGTGTTACAAAGTGAAAATTAACGGAGAGCTTTATTGGATCTCAGCAAAAAATATAACATGAAGAGCGGTGTATTGATTAACTCAGCACAGGTTCCGCAGGTCATTCAAGGAGCGCATTAGTTCAAACGGCAGAAGAGCCGGCTCAAGTATGGTCTGTCCGCTCTTAGCCTATGCCCTCTCTGACCGACGCCGCTGCATGAAACAAGACCGGCAACCGCTTTAGCTGATGTACAGGGTGATCCGAGAGGGACAACATGTCAGTCAGATGCAGCTGTGAGCACCAAGGCAAACACAGAGTGGCGTCTCCAAATGCATTCAGATGTTATATAGCCATAGGTCAGGATAGAGGCGCTTTTGTGTGAGGGGTGGCCACTGCCATGCTGTGCTTCAGTCGAGCGGATGGTGTGAGCAGCCAAAGGCCGGTCCGTGTCAGTTTTATTAGTGCCCCATGTAGAGTTGTCAAAGGCTCTATGAGCAGAGTGACTAGGTCGGCTCGGTCCACGATCTAGGTATCTCACCGAGTGTGGTAGGGACGATGCCCGTGATCCCGTCTCTAATATCTCCTTCGGCCAGGTGGCCTCACTGCGGATAGAAGTCTTGGGCTCTGTTACTATTGCCATCTCTCTCCCCCGCGAAAGTTCAGGGGCGACGTGATGTACCCCTGGCGTCAGGATCAACATAGGTTCAGTTTCTGTCGCCGGAGAGGCAGTGTTGCAGGAGGGTATTTTTTGCCGGTCTGATTGCTTCTGTTCACTGATAATCGCGCACAAGTCCCGGCATGAAAACAGCAAGCGGTCCAGCTTAGGCAGGAGTACAGATTTCAATTCCGCCAAGATGGAGAGGTCAGTGTAGCAATCTGTGTCGTTAGGGAGCTCCATCTTTGCTTCTTTTATCTCATAATCAGGGGTAGCTTGGGGAAGCATGGTGGCAGTGTTCCCACCAACGTGCCAAACTGCTTATTTTTCCTTCTCGGCGGCCAAGGGGTGGTATGCCTTGATCCCAAAGAGTTCCCGGACACCTTCACTGTCAAGGGAGAAGAGGATGGCAAGTTCTGTAGCCACTTTGACTCCAAGCTAGACGGAGCTTTAGGAGCCTGTGGCCATCTTGGATTGCCGCCTACCGGAAGTCCCAAGAAGTTTATTTTTTAACCAAATCCTAGTGCCTTGCTGGATGCAGTGCAGGTTGGTGCTATTCTTTGGTGCCAATGATGAAGCATCCCGTCAGTAATGAGTATCACATAAAACCAAGAAAGCCTGCAAACAGTTTGCTGTAGACAAGCAGACTAAGGACATGGATTACTAGAACCATGTCCTGTGGTCCGATGAGACAAGATAAACTTATTTGGTTCAGATGGTGTCAAGCATGTGTGGCGGAAACCAGGTGAGGAGTACAAAGACAAGTGTGTCTTGCCTACAGTCAAGCATGGTGGTGGGAGTGTCATGGTCTGGGCCTGCATGAGTGCTGCCGGCACTGGGGAGCTACAGTTCATTGAGGGAATCATGAATGCCAACATGTACTGTGACATACTGAAGCAGAGCATGATCCCCTCCCTTCGGAGACTGGGCCGCAGGGCAGTATTCCGACATGATAAAGACCCCAAACACATCTCCAAGACGACCACTGCCTTGCTAAAGAAGCTGATTGTAAAGGTGATAGACTGACCAAACATGTCTCCAAACCTAAACCCTATTAAGCATCTGTGGGGTATCCTCAAATGGAAGGTGGGGGAGCGCATGGTCTCTAGCATCCACCAGCTCTGTGATGTTGTCATAGAGGAGTGAAAGAGGACTCCAGTGGCAACCTGTGAAGCTCTGGTAAACTCCATGCCCAAGAGGGTTAAGGCAGTGCTGGAAAATAATGGTGGCCACACAAAATATTGACATTTGGGCCCACTTTGGACATTTCCTTTTAGGGGTGTACTCACTTTTGTTGTCAATGGTTTAGACATTAATGACTGTGTGTTGAGTTATTTTGAGGGGACAGCAAATTTACACTGTTATACAGGCTGTACACTCACTACTTCATATTGTAGCAAAGTGTCATTTCTTCAGTATTGCCACATGAAAAGATTTAATAAAATATGTACAAAAGTGTGAGGGGTGTACTTAAGAAATTAGTTATACTTGAATTTCATTGTACCTTGCTGTTCTCATATCAGAGCGTATCTAGAAAGAGTGGAATGTAACATTCCATGAGACAGATAATGTGAGAATATTCATGTTATTAAAAACACTCTTAGCTAATTAAAATGCCTTCTAAATGAAATAATATGATTAACATAAAGCTAGACACGCCGGTGAAACCTGTAGGTTTAATTATTAGGATTGCTAAGAGGAGCTGGGGAATCTGCTGGATAACATCTGCCTGTATTCCATTGAATGATGACTTTCAGCGCTGTTGCATGTTGGTAATACCATATCCAAAACCCGAAGATAAGTAATGCATTTATAAGTTTAATCACTGCTTTGCTCTACTGTACTGTAATCACTGCTTAGTGTGTGTTATAATAAAAAACATTATTAATTTACTGCATGCTCGTGCGCCCCTTTTTCAGTACTATAGTAAGAACTAGTTTGCACTTTCCCCAACTCCAGGACAAAACACCATCTGAAAATATCTACTCACTAAGCTTATCTGTGACCATAAATCTGACCACCATCCTAGTATATGCTTCTCTAGCAAAGGAGTTCAACTTGCCAGACCTCTTTTATCATTCAGGCTCTCCATAGTTTTGACTGGCAGGACAATCTGTCAAAACTTTATGTCCCTGTCATTTAGGATTGCCACATCCTCAACCATGTTTTCCTAGACAGATATAAGGGAGGGCATGCAGGAAGGAACATGTATAAAAGTTAAAATGCAGTAATTTTTTCTCTCTTTAAACTCAAGTATATTTGAAGGTTTTTTTAAAAATGTCCTGAAAACTAGAAAAAAAAAATAGATCAGCTGACATGCATTCTACTCCTGGACTAAACTTGAAGGAGAAAAAAAGCAGTATGTGTATCAATTATTTTCCCTTTCCAATATAAACACCAAGTAGATCTCTCATGTGCACAGCACAATGCTTGGCTGTTGGATAAAAGAAATACAGTAAAGAAGCAGTTGTAAAAATGAATCAAGTGGACGCCAGCTGCAAGTTGAAACTACAAAAAAATCTGGACACTTTTAGAGGCTGCAAATATCTTGCCATATAAGTCCAAAATCAGGATAATCCTGATGTTTGATATGAAACTTGAGAGGTGGTATTTCAAAGAGTCATACAAAGAAAAACATATTTCACCTAATTATAGACAAATAATTTCAAAAATACTGTAAATATTGTGACTGATGAGCTTTTGATTGTATTTGTCCCCATAATCTGCTCTAGAGTTATCAACGCCATAGGCAAAAGGCCCCTTGTGAAATATGCTCTCTGCCACTCATCAGATTCGCATAGCTGGCTGCTGAGCTTTAGCAAACTCAGTGTTAATTATAATTTGTTATTTTACATTTAAAAATCATATCTTAAGTTAGTGAACCTAAATAGATTGAAAATAAGGTGACTATGTTTAGTTCAAAGCAGATAATATACCTTTGAAAAACAAAATGAGGGTAGAACTGTATAATGTTTGTGTCTAAACCACGGATGTAATATGAAGAGCTTTCACTCATTCTACTTCCTACCCAAAGTTGTGTGGCGTTTTAAAGCAATATGGCTCTCCACATTTGCAACAAGGATAGAGCCCACCAACATGACTCATCTGTGGAAGTTCTTGCACCTTTTCTCTATAAGTGGTTCATTCCTATTTTCCAGTGTATATTTTCCTGAGTCTGTACGTATATGTCTATTTGGTATACTACAATGATTAATAATGCCATATATCTTGCTAAAACATTATTTGATGTTTATGTATACGTGCAGATGTATCAGGGCATATTTTGGTCTAGTCAACTAGGTCTGTACCTTGACAGCAGGATTTAGGAGGGCTGGAGATTTTGAGGTGTAGTTCTATTGCTTGACGCCTTTCCACTCGTATGCTATCCAAATGTTTTATTTCATCATTTTATTGCCAATAACATACTATGAAAACTGTCACTCTGCGCCACCAGAGGGTGCATATAAAGCACCATCTTTGGTGCATATAAAGCAGGAACTCAACCCACTTCCATTGCACCCATGGATAGTCCAATAACTGCCTAGAAAACAGAGGTAGAAAGAGCAGAAAACAAAAAAAATACTATGGCCACTAAGTCTTCCAAGTATCCTTGTGATCCACTCCCAGCTGAAGAAATTGCTACAAGAAGGTCACTAGGACTTTTTTAAATGTAGGGATAGTGGCCATGTAATATATTTTTGCCCAGTAAGACCTCCTAAGACCCTCACTCCTATACTATGCAAACAGTCCTTTGAAAACCAGCCCTTTCCTTTGTCTTAGAAATCATTATCTGTGCCTGGAAGCATTCCTCTTTCTCCTGCAAAATCTGTCCCAGTGGAAAAACCTGTAGCCCTATCTCTGCACCACCACAGGGCTTTAGCTTGTGCTGATGCTTCCGTGTTCCTTGCACTGATTGTGCTCTTTAGCTCCACCTGCATGCCAGCTGCAGGCAGTTACCTAGTCAGCAGTGCTATAAAAAGCAGCCTCACAGACTACGCCATGCCCTAACATTGTGGTTCTACCAGTCTGTTAGTGCATTTGACCTTGCCTGAGTTTCTGTTTGTTTTTTCCCTCTGGTTCCTGAATTTGGGTCGCCTCCTAACTACTCTTTTGGATATCCCTTTTGTTTGTTGAAAGATTGGACCGCTATTCTGGTATACAGAACTTGGCCTTGTCTCCTGACTACTCTAACAGATTCTCCCTGTATTTGGTGACTTATCGGAATGCTCTCAGGTATCTGACTCTCTGTCTCCTGGCTATTCTCGTATAATCAGCCTGTCACAGCTACCTGTTATCCTGTGTCACCATCCTGCCTTCTCTGGTATCCTGCTCCTGTACCCAAGTCCTGCAGAGGGGGCTTGCCAAGTTCTAGTATCCAGCTACTGCATCCAAGCTCTGTAGTAAGTATCTGCCAAGTGCCAGTTTCCAGCTACTGCATTCAAGCTCTGCAGAGGATATCTGTCAAGTTCCTGTATCCAGTTCCTGTACCCAAGCTCTGCAGAGGGTATCTGCCAAGTCCCAGTCTCCAATTCCTGCTTCCAAGCCCTGCAGAGGGTATCTGCCACATACTAGTATCCAGCTATTGCATTAAAACTCTGCAGTGGGCATTCCTGTCTTCGTCCTCAAGTGGGCATGCCAGTCTTTGGCCTAGAGTGGGCATCTCCTGTCTTGGCCCTAGAGTGTGCACCTCAGTGGAGCCCTGAGATTTAGATGCCTTTTGGTGTACAATACAGTGGTCAAGACAATAGGGTCTGCATTGGGAGGTCTATTTTGTACAAAGATCTGGGTTATAGGAACATAGACAGAAATGTAGATAGAAGAAAGATCAAGATTGACACCAGACAAAAAAGAGAATCAAAATATAGGCTTGTTTGATCAGCTGGAATCAAGCACATAGTGGTTTACCAATCACAGACTGAAATTGTAGTTATGTTTTCTTAGTTAAGATATGAAGATCCAGAATTCTTTGATATCATTGCTGATGAGATGAAATCGTGAATGCTGGCCATTCTAAGCCCGTCTGAAACTAAAGTTAAGAAACAGCGGTTATAAGATACTATTGGGATGATTGACAGCCCTTGCTAGTGACCAACTGGCTGCCAGTGAGCAGGGGGTGCTCAACATTTGATAAATGGAGTCCCAAGTAACCAGTCAGAGCAGGCAGGCAGGCTCAGTTTTGACAGTGATTCCACTCATCTACAATCCTGATTGGTTCATTTTATCAACCCATCAGGATATACCTTTTTTGCAAAAAGAGGAGGGAATTTTAAGAAGAACCAGAATACAACAAAGATCAACAGCTGTTTGAATTTCAGATAAGGGGAATTTTATTTTACTTTATTCTTCACACTGGGTGCTGCCAGCTTGGAGTGTATATTTGTTAAGTAATTTTTAAACTGTGCAAAAAACGGCAAAAATATAACTCTTCCGCTAAACTGAAGTGAAATGTACAGCTGTCAACAAGCCAGTAACATCACAGATCTGTTAAAGTGCCCTTCTCCTATCACAGGATGCAACAATACGCGAGCTACAAGATGGCGGCGCCCAGTATAACTTGCAGAGCTTTACCAACTGGATTCTGTAATGAGTTAAAATAAGAGAATGGCTTTAAATAGAGCTGCAGGTAGAGGAGGAAAAACAATAGCATAGCGAGTAGTAAAAGTGAATGTAATGAGTTAAAAATTAGCACAACTAGTTTACTCTTTAAAGGGACAGTCTACACCAGAATTTTTATTGTTTTAAAAGATAGATAATCCCTTTATTACCCATTCCCCAGTTTTGCATAACCAACACAGTTATAATAATATACTTTTAACCTCTGTGATTATCTTGTATCTAAGCCTCTGCAAACTGCCCCTTTTTTCAGTTCTTTTGACAGACTTGCAGTCTAGCCAATCAGTGCCTGCTCACAGATAACTTCACGTGCACGAGCACAGTGTTATCTATATGAAATATGTGAACACCCTCTAGTGGTGAAAAACTGTTAAAATGCAATCTGAAAGAGGTGGGCTTCAAGGTTTAAGAAATTAGCATATGAACCTCCTAGGTTAAGCTTTCAACTAAGAATACCAAGAGAACAAAGCAAAATTGGTGATAAAAGTAAATTGGAAAATTGTTTAAAATTACATGCTCTATCTGAATCATGAAAGTTTATTTTGGCCTAGACTGTCCCTTTAATTTTGACAGACTGTGCTAATACATTTTGTCTGTGCAACATCATGTTGGTAATTGAGTTTAAATTTGATTGCCTTATGGTGAGTGCCCCTAACATAAAATACATTGAGCAAGTATCCGTGAAATCCCATATTGTGTGAAAATTCCCATGTACCCTCCACATTCCCAACACAGAGTAGCTATCTCCAACACATCTAGTCTAACAATCAAATGAACAACCACAAAGCAATCCAATCATGTCTTGTTTCTGTAACCTCAATCTTCATCTAGATCACTGATGGACAACTTTTCAACACATGGTGGACTGCAGCTCAATATTTTTCAAGTCTTAAAGGGTCATGAAACCCAAAATTTTTATTTCATGATATAGAAAGAGCATGCAATTTTAAACAACTTTCTAATTAATTTCTATTATCTAATTTGCTTCATTCTCTTGATATCCTATGCTGAAAAGCATATCTAGATAGGCTCAGTAGCTGCTGATTGGTGGCTGCACACAGATGCCTTGTGGGATTGGCTCACCCTTATGCATTGCTATTTCTTCAACAAAGGATATCTAAAGAATGAAGCAAATTAGATAATAGAAGTAAATGGGAATATTACTTAAAATGGTATTCTCTACCTGAATCATTAAATATTTTTGGGGGGTTTAGTGTCCCTTTAAGGGCCACATATAAATTTAAGCAACCAAATAATAATATGCTTCCTAAAAAGTCCAGTGGCACAGGGGATATAGGTAAAGTTGCAGGGAGGCCTATATTTGCTTTGCTGTTCTCCCCTCCAGAGTGCTCTTAAAATTTTTGGCCACCTCAAAGCACATAGGTTTAGTTTTGCTTTTTCCAGGGGCCACAAATACTATAAAACACATGCTTAGTTCTGCTTTTCCCCAGGGGCCGCAAAGACTAGTGCTGAGGGCCACATGAAGCCCGTGGGATGCCAGTTGGCCATCCCTGATCTAGATTGTATGCTTTCTTTAGAGAAGAATCTTTCAAACGATCTGTCACAAAAACTGATCCTTTAGTATTTTAAAATGTATTAGTTAGTACAACTTACTACAAATTCAGCCATGTTATGTAGAATCCGCAAAGCAATCGGAGGTGCTATATCAGGTTTAGGTCCAATTACAATATACCAAAATCCTTAATCCATTTGCACAAAATGTTCCCTTTATAAGTCTTCTACTGGATATTGACTATTATATACACGCCTCTGGAATATTTTAAAACCCATCTCTCGTCATTTGACTGTCCCACAAAAGGGACATGCTGGGGGGGCCACAATGTGTGTTTGTAGCTATATAAGGTCATAACATTGTTTGAAATTGTAATACAGGTTCCCAACAAATTAATGAAAACTGCTACCTGTAATTGCCACAACTGCTGTCACTATACACCAGGAACTTAGATTGTTAGATAATACATTTGTCGGTGACAAACTTCCCTCACCCAAGATCGCAGCCAAATGTGTTAAAGGGATATGAAATGCAATCATTTTCTTTCGTAATTCAGACAGAACATATTATTTAAAAAAAAAATTCAATTTACTTCTTTATCAAATTTGCTTCCTCTGTTGAAGAGATACCTAGGTAGGCATCTGAGGCACTACAGGGCAATAAAATAGTGCTGCCATCTAGTGCTTTTGTAAATCGATAACATTCCTGCTGCTATATAGTGCTCTAGAAGTGGGCCAGTTTCTGAGCTTACCTCCCTGCTTTTCAACAAAAGATACAAAGTGAATGAATGAAGGAAGAAATGCATGCTCTACCTGAATTCTGAAAGAAAAAATGTGGGTTTCATATCTCTTTAGGCATGCTTAGAGCAGCTAGTTGTTCCCCTGGGCCCTGAATGTGAAGAGAACTGTTGGGAGCCTAGTCAATTCTGATTAATTGTCACACATACATGATGATGATCAGTGTTACATTTCACCATTTTTATGGTAACAGCAACATTCCTATTCAGGCTACACATCGCAAAGTACACCCACTCTCTCTGTCTCCCTCATAAAAATCTATCATTACACTGAATTATGTACTCACTTATATCAACATCTGAAAAGCTCCAAAGCGCAGGTTACTCGAGGTGCACAAACCTATGCAAGGTGATACTGATTGCCTATACTAGATAGACTAGTAGACAAATTAGCAGCACACAGTAGGTAAGATAAAGGGACGTGAAAAGCAAAGGTTCATCACTTCACAAGCCAGGTAGGCTGTGTTATAGGGAGCTGCCATGTTTACTAATAGCAAATCTAGCCCTGTTTTACAAGTGATTATAACCTAGAGAACATATTAAAATGCGCACCAGAATTCTGAAAAGAGCAAACAGTTAAAGGGATATTGCAATGCAAACTAATCATAGATATGCTTAAATAAGGGGTCAACAAAGCTGTTTAGAATTTAGAAACCAGTCAGACAGTGGTATTTGAATATAGATATATGGAGAATAACCCAAAAGTTAGGAGCCAGTGGTAAAATTCTAGGAGCTAGTGGCTCCTTGGCTCCTGGGCTTGCACACACTAATGAGAAGCTTAGAATGCTCTGAGACTGACATTCTTACTTACTGATCTGGCAATAGGGGAAAAGGACAAGCAACTTTTTTTTCCCACAGCAAGTTTATTTGCAGCCTTGATTAACAAACTATACTGGGGCTATATGGCACCAGAATACTTTGTACAGGAATGTCAGTTTCATATAAGTTTTATAAGCACCTTAATGTGTTTTTTTCCATTGTCCCTTTAAATGTTTTTTTTTGTTAATGCATTACAGTATTTGAGGTATGAAAATGCATATCCTAGCACTTAAAAAATACTTTTTTTATGCTTGTGAAGAACTGCTCCTGCCCGCCTGCCTCCAAATATAGTTATGGGAGTTTTCCTTACCAGCCAATGAGTAATTTATTTCTATAAATCAGCCGCACACAAACATACACTTCTTAATAATTTCAATATCAACAGCTTTAAAAAATAAAAAATTGAATTCAAACACTATTTTATCAGGGTTAATAACTGATCTTTAGCAGAAATTATTGTCCAGCAAACAAACATTTTTGAAAACAATAAATAATATCAATTGATCACATATCATATTTCAGATTACTTATGCAACTCATGCTATCTAATTGCTGAGTTCTGTTAGAGAATTCTTACTATAACAGCAGCCATATTGGTGCACACACAGTTGGGCAAAATGCACAGTGCCAGGAATTTTGTTTGACCTAGCTATGCAATGATGGTTGTAGGTGACATTCTTCACCAAAAGGTGCTGGTGCCATTATTCCCTTATCACTAAAAGAATAAAGTAGTAAATACAGGGTTAAAACTTTATATTCTCCATTTGGTAACTCAAACTACTCATTTTTAACTATGTCTTTTATAACTACTGCACTTTTTGCTACAGTGCTGCAAAATGTGTTGGCCTTTATAAAAATTAAAAAAAAAAAAAAAACAGTAAAAACAGAAAGTATTTCTGCTAATATTCCATGTTATGAATGAGTCTGCTATTCATCTGCTGGCACCAACAAAGGCTTGTCAGATGCCATGATGTCACTTTGGAGACTCTGGATATAGAACAACAGTTATTGGGAGAGGTTTATGAAGCTATAGTAGAAGTTTTCAGAAGTTTTATGAATGAATAGGACGCACAGTAGACTTGCCCAGCCTTAAACCCGGGGGCCACAGTTCAATTCTCCAATGACACAGATTAATCACTGGCACAATAAGTCCAGGTAAATAGACGTAGAAGGAGAGGTTATATAGTATAACAGGTTATACAATGCAATCCGCATTTATCATTGCACAAGAATTTCACCAGAGATGCTTGTGCAATGCCGCACCCTGCTCACTGGCTGTTAATCGGCCGCTAGCAGGGGCTGTCAATCATCCTGACCGCTGCTTCTTAAAAAACATTATTTTATGATTCAGATAAAACATTCAAATTTAAAACAACTTTCCAATTTACTTCTATTATTTAATTTGCTTAATTTTCTTGTTATCCATCACTGAAAGGTTTATCTAAGTAAGCTCAGGAGCAGCAAAGAACCTAGGTTCTAGCTGCTGATTGGTAGCTGCATATATACACCGGTTGTCATTGGTTCATCCATGTGTTCAGTTAGAAACCAGTAGTGCATTGCTGCTCCTTCAACAAATGATACAAAGAGAATTAAGAAAATGTGATAATAGAAGTAAACTGGAAAGTTGTTTAAAATTGTATGTTCTACCTATATCATGAAAGAGAATTTTTGAGTTTCATGTCCCTTTAACTTTTGTTTTGGGTGACCCTGAAACTATGGGCTTCCTGCTTGATAAATGGAGCCCTTAAAGTGAATAAATGGAATAATATAGGATTTTATAGGTGCCTATATATGGAGCATTAGAATGTTTTGTTTAAAGGGCCATAATACCCAAATGTTTAAACACTTGAAAGTTATGCAGCATAGCTGTAAAAAGCCGACTAGAAAATATCTCCTGAACATCTCTATGTAAAAAAGAAAGATATTTTACCTCAAAAGTTCCTCAGTAGCCAGTAAAGTATTTCTAAGCAGCATTTTAGTATGTCTGTCCTGGGACAGCTGAAAGGATGAGCCTCGTGCACTCTCATATTATTTCACCAATCAGGTAAAGGAAGTTTACTATGAAATCTCATGAGAGTTAAGTCAAATCTCATGAGATCACAGTAAGAGTTCATGACCTCAGCACTGCTGATGCTGATTGGCTGCTGTTCATTTCTTCATTTTTTATTTTTTTTTACCTGCAGCTGGGAGCAGGTGAGTATAACTTTTTACACATAACTTACTCTGCTGAGCTGAGGAGATTGTGAGGTAAAATATCTTCCTTTTTTTTTTACATAGAGATGCTCAGGTGATATTTTCCCATCAGCTTTTTACAGTTATACTGCATAAGTTTCAAGTGATTTAGCATATGAGTATTATGTCCCTTTAAAGAGGATTTGTTGGGAGAAGTAATATGCATCAAAATAAGGACTCAGTAATTATAATAACAATGGCAGAAAGGTGCAACATGCGTTATATATGATTTATATACAAAAATGATGTTAGGCAAAATAAAATAAATATATTAAATGAATAGGAAAAATAGGATGTTATGGCCATAGGTCATATAGAGCAACATGTTCTGTTAAAAAGTAAAGTTATATGAGCAATGAGAGAAGTCGTGGGAAGTTAAATAATTTACAGAAGCTATAAAATGTGATATTTGGCAGAATAAATAAATGCACACATAGCCGTATGTATATAAATTGATGAGATTATCAGGAGCAATAGGTAATGTGCGGGAGAAATTCTAAAAGCAATGGTAGCAGTTATGGAAGATCCATATCCCCTTAACAACCGCAATGAACCATGGGACATGGGACTATTATATCCTCCCTTCTTGTCACAGAAAATAGCGTGGTCTCGCCACCAGCTATTAATTGCATAATCCCCATAGAAAGACCAGTGACGTACAGGGTACATCACTGGTCTTTAAGGGGATATAGAGCAATAAGAAGAAGTATAGGGACAGTTTACCTCACTGGTCTTTAAGGGGATATAGAGCAATAAGAAGAATTATAGGGACAGTTTACATAGAAAAAAGTAAAAGACAATGGCACGTTTCTCTTTTATTATTATCTTTAGTTGAGGCCTGCAGATCAATATTTCAGAAGCCTTAAGGGACGCATATAAATTTATGGCTATTAAACACACAAATGATATTTCTCCAAAGGGCCAGTCACCTTGTTAGCTAATGAACCACAAATCTACAAAGCACATATTTTTAGCTTTGCTTTTTTTCCTTGGGGCCACAAATAGCATGGCCCACGTTGGCCATCCCTGATTTAAGTGATACAGAGTAAGGGGATAATTTATTGTATTATATTAAAAGGCAGGGAATATATTATTGGGGCTTTGTAGGGGATGTTATAGAGGATGATATATGTTGAAATACCATAAGCTACAGGAACAGGGTTTAGAGAACAATACTAGAACAATAAAAAGGTTGATGACTTTATACAGAAAAAGAAGACATATAAGAAATGATTATATGGAGCATTATTAGAGAATTGAGAGAGACTATACTGTGGGTAAAATTAGTTTTAGTTATATGGAAGAATATAAAGGAAGGGATTATTTGAAGAAATTGGGGTATAAAAGGGTAAGTGATATAGTGATCTATTATGATTTGTTACACTATAACACGGTCTATGTTACTTTATTGTATCTAATAATTGTGATAAATCCCCTATAATTAATGAAAAGTGAACAATGAATTCCCTCAATTTAAAAGCTATACATTCAAAATCACCTCAGTATGCATTAGCTTATGCCTTTTTTGTACACACCTAGGCTCTCAAAGCGATTATATAGATAAGAGAACTGACAACTGAGGTTATATAAAGAAATAGAATGTGTTAAAGGGAGGTGAATACAAATAATTAGAAGTAACAACATATGAACAGGATACATATTGTTTTCTGTATAGGTTCTAAAACAATATATATATTACTGGGAAGATAGTGTTTTACAATACAGTGAAATGAATGAATACTGTATATATATATATATATATATATAAATAAATAAAATCAGTGTATATGAAAGTGTTTTTTTGTTGTTGTTGATCACATCTTTTGATACACATTTAGCTTTATAAACCATGTCATACCTGGTGAGTAGGGTGGCTGGTCCTTAGCTATACTTGAATTTGTGGAAAACAAGTCTCCACCCCTTATACATTCCTCTTCATTTGGTGGTAAAACACATCCAGGTCACCAGAGTAAGGTGGCAGCCAGATATTCATCCAGACAAAGTGCAGAAATACCTCAACTATATAGCCAGGTTCAAGCATAAAAATATATAGTTGTTGTAAGATATATTTTAAACAAACACTGAGTTGTCTTTCCAATCTCTTCAATTGACTGTAAGCAGTGGTGTCCTCTCCTCTATTTATGCAGCTGCATGCCCTTTATCTGCCTTTCTTTTATTTCTCTTATTCATGTGCCCTTTGCTTTTATATCTTACCATTTCCCCTCTCTGCTCTATGCTGTGTGGCTGCCTCTCCTTCAGTAATTCTCCCACCTGTCCTTTCCACCCAACCTATTTCCTCAGTCTGTAGTTTCCCGTCATTTGTTCTAATTCATCTTTTCTACATGTTTTGTCCTTTTTAACTCTAAAATTAACCAATGCCTCTATGTCCCCAGGTCTTCTCTCATTCCTGTCTTCCTAAGCTTTCTCTGCAATTTCATTATTTTTTCATATGTTTAAATGACAGTGATCATTTATCCTTTTCTCATATACACCTGTCTTCTAATACCCGCGTTATCTATCCGTCTGTCACACCAGCCCCCCAGCTCTGTTCACTCGGATCTCTCCAAAACATGCTATTTTACCCGGCTAGCTGCCTCCTGTACTCCGCATCTGTCACAGTGCCCCTCAGCTGGAGGGCAGCAGATAGCGCTCAGGCCTTATCCCCCCCACTATGGTCCTGATGCTGTAGCAGCGCTGATACAATGCCGGATGCTTCTGCTCTCTGCGACATTCCTGCTTCTCTCCCCCTTCTCCCCCTCTCCGTCTCCGCTGGCCTGTGGGCGGGGTCCTAGCCTCTCTTCCTGTCTCTCGCTCTGGATGCACTCACACTGGCTGGCTGTGGGTTTCCCCCCTTGTCAAACACAGCACTTATCTCAGTGTGTGTTCAGCTTCTGCTCGACTCTGAGGGTGACACTTATCAGAGGCAGGCAGAGCATCTTCTTATTTACTCCTCCCATGCCAAGCATTGGAGCCCTTTTTACTCCATAATTTCCAGCCACCTGCAGTGTGTTAGTACAGCATAGTTGTGCAGGGCATTGCTCTGCTGCCTGCTCACCTGACAGAGATCTGCAGACAATTGCATCCCTGCTAAAATAGTGCCTTCAAATATCGGTTTTAATTCTGATATATATATATATATATATATATATATATATATATATATATATATATATATATATGTTTATTTTTAGGAACATGATATCATTTGCGTGGTGTTCCATTTTTACACCCACTGTAAATCTTCTAATGGTATATACCAGATACTATCAATCTATATTGCTGCTATTGAACCTGATTTGTCACCACAAAGACTCTAGCCATTGAACACAAAGAAAATTAATTTGGAATGTACAGACATCCCAACTTGCAAAAACTCATTTCAGGAAGGTTGCTTCACTCGCTACTGCGCTTCCCCCCTCCCAGTTATATATTGGACACCTTGAAACCCTAAATAAGATAGAGACTTATCATTAACCCCTTAATGACCAAGGACGTACGCCACACGTCCTCAAAAAAAATACAGTTAATGACCGAGGACGTGTGGCGTACGTCCTTGGTCTGGAAAGCAGCTGGAAGCGATCCTGCTCGCTTCCAGCTGCTTTCCGGTTATTGCAGTGATGCCTCGATATCGAGGCATCCTGCAATAACCCCCCTTGGCCATCCGATGCAGAGAGAGCCACTCTGTGGCCCTCTCTGCACCGGACATCGGTGGCCGGTATCGTTGGTGGGTGGGAGCAAGTCTGGGAGGCGGGTGGGCGACCATCGATGTGCCGAGAAGAGTGGAGGGGGGCGGGATCGCGCACGGGAGCGCGCGCGTGCACGGGGGGCGGCGGGCGGGCGCGTGCACGGGGCGGGAGCGGGAGGGAACCGCTACACTACAGAAAAATAAAGCTGTCAAAAGTAAAAAATTAAAACTTTTGATAGCTGTAAATTAAAAGCTAAGGGATCTGGAAGGGGTGGGGGGTTGATCTTGGGGGGGGGGGGAAGCTACACTACAGAAAAGGGCATTTTTGTTTTAAAAAAGGCACATTTTTTTTACTAAACTGGGTACTGGCAGACAGCTGCCAGTACCCAAGATGGCGCCCATTAAGGCAGAGGGGGAGGGTTAGAGAGCTGTTTGGTGGGGGATCAGTGAGGCTGGGGGCTAAGGGGGGATCCTACACAGCAGCATATGTAAATATGCTAAAAAAAACACACAAAAAGCCCAAATATAGCTTTTATTTTAGTACTGGCAGAGTTTCTACCAGTACTTAAGATGACGGGGACAATTGTGGGGTGGGGGAGGGAAGAGAGCTGTTTGGGAGGGATCAGGGGGTCTCATGTTACAGGTGGGAGGCTGAGCTCTACACTAAAGCTAAAATTAACCATGCAAGCTCCCTACAAGCTACATAATTAACCCCTTCACTGCTAGCCATAATACATGTGTGAAATGCAGCGGCATTTGGCGGCCTTCTAATTACCAAAAAGCAACGCCAAAGCCATATATGTCTGCTATTTCTGAACAAAGGGGATCCCAGAGAAGCATTTACAACCATTTGTGCCATAATTGCACAAGCTGTTTGTAACGTTTTTTTTTTAATTTGATCGCATTTGGCGGTGAAATGGTGGCATGAAATATACCAAAATTGGCCTAGATCAATACTTGGGGTTGTCTACTACACTACACTAAAGCTAAAATTATCCCTAAAAGCTCCCTACATGCTCCATAATTAACCCCTTCACTGCTGGGCATAATACACGTGTAGTGCGCAGTGGCATTTAGCAGCCTTCTAATTACTAAAAAGCAACGCCAAAGCCATATATGTCTGCTATTTCTGAACAAAGGGGATCCCAGAGAAGAATTTACAACCATTTAAGCCATAATTGCACAAGCTGTTTGTAAATAATTTCAGTGAGAAACCAAAAGTTTGTGAAAAAATTAGTAAAAAAGTGAACGATTTTTTGTATTTAATCGCATTTGGCGGTGAAATGGTGGCATGAAATATACCAAAATGGGCCTAGATGAATACTTTGGGATGTCTACTAAAAAAATATATATATATGTCAATGGATATTCAGAGATTCCTGAAAGATATTAGTGTTCTAATGTAACTAGCGCTAATTTTGAAAAATAATGGTTTGGAAATAGCAAAGTGCTACTTGTCTTTATGGCCCTATAACTTACAAAAAAAGCAAAGAACATGTAAGCATTGGGTATTTCTAAACTCAGGACAAAATTTAGAAACTATTTAGCACGGGTGTTTTTTGGTGGTTGTAGATGTGTAACAGATTTTGGGGGTCATAGTTAGAAAAAGTGTGTTTTTTTCAATTTTTTCCTCATATTTTATAATTTTTTTTATAGTAAATTATAAGATATGATAAAAATAATGGTATCTTTAGAAAGTCCATTTAATGGCGAGAAAAACGGTATATAATATGTGTGGGTACAGTAAATGAGTAAGAAGAAAATTACAGCTAAACACAAACACCGCAAAAATGTAAAAATAGCCTTGGTCCCAAACGGACAGAAAATGGAAAAGTGCTGTGGTCATTAAGGGGTTAAAGTAGCTTCCCACTAAAGTCACATTAAACAAAAAAGTAGCTTTATTGCACAACCACATACAACAAACCTATTTTCCAGTGACCGTACACTTGTTGAATGCTTAAAGGGACAGTCTACACCAGAATTTTTATTGTTTTAAAAGATAGATAATCCCTTTTTCTTTCATGTAATTGGCAAGAGTCCATGAGCTAGTGACATATGGGATATACAATCCTACCAGGAGGGGCAAAGTTTCCCAAACCTCAAAATGCCTATAAATACACCCCTCACCACACCCACAATTCAGTTTTACAAACTTTGCCTCCTATGGAGGTGGTGAAGTAAGTTTGTGCTAAGATTTCTACGTTGATATGCGCTTCTCAGCATTGTTGAAGCCCGATTCCTCTCAGAGTACAGCGAATGTCAGAGGGACGTGAAGGGAGTATCACCTATTGAATACGATGATTTCTCTAACGGGGGTCTATTTCATAGGTTCTCTGTTATCGGTCGTAGAGATTCATCTCCTACCTCCCTTTTCAGATCGACGATATACTCTCAATTTACCATTACCTCTACTAATAACTGTTTTAGTACTGGTTTGGCTATCTGCTATATGTCTATGGGTGTCTTTTGGTAAGTATGTTTTTTATTTCTTAAGACACCTCAGCTATGGTTTGGCACTTTATGCATTTATATAAAGTTCTAAATATATGTATTGTACTTATATTTGCCATGAGTCAGGTTCATGTATTTCCTTCTGGAGACTGTCAGTTTCATATTTGGGGAATATAAACATCTTTTAAATATGAAATTTATTTCTTACCTGGGGTTTAGTCTTTTTTTCAATTGACTACTTCTTACAAATTGCGGGCGGTATTAGGCCCGCGGGTGCGACAAATGCTTAACTTTATTGCGTCATTCTTGGCGCGAATTTTTTTTGGCGCGGAAAAGTACGTCTATGATGCTAGTTCGTCACTTCCGGCGTCATACTTGACGCCGGGACCTTTCACACTGTTGCGTCATTAGTGACGCGAGTGTGTCATTTACGGTTATTTTTTTGGCGGCAAAAAAGTTTAGTTACGTTGTGCGTCATACTTGGCGCCAAACTTTTTTATTATTTCAATACCCCATTGATGTTTGCCTCTTGCTTTTTTCTATCAGAGGGCTATGCTATTTGCATTTTTTCCCATTCCTGAAACTGTCATATAAGGAAATAGATAATTTTGCTTTATATGTTGTTTTTTATCTTACATTTTGCAAGATGTCTCAACCTGATCCTGCCTCAGAAGCTTCTACTGGAACATTGCTGCCTGACATCGGTTCAACC
The DNA here is from genome assembly GCF_027579735.1 of Bombina bombina. Taxonomy (NCBI): domain Eukaryota; kingdom Metazoa; phylum Chordata; class Amphibia; order Anura; family Bombinatoridae; genus Bombina; species Bombina bombina. The sequence goes on from NC_069504.1 coordinate 487,107,287, forward strand.
AAAGCTAAGTGCATTTGTTGTAAAATTGTAGAAATTATCTCGCCGAATGTCATTTGTAATAGTTATCATGATAAACTTTTACATGCAGATAGTGGGGGTAGTTATCAACGTGTCAACTTTCCTGCCTTCGCCGGCCCAATACGCCCGCCTAAGCTCGCCTACCTTCGCCACCGCGGACCTGAAAAAATACGCCTAAGTTATCAAATAAAGCTGTCAAAAAGCCGCGGGACGATGAGCAGCGGACTGTGAGAGTTATGACTCATCCGATCTCGCTGCTCTTCGGCTGTTTGACAGCTTTCTTGCTAGCCTGTCACTAAGCACTCACACTAAACTACACTGTTCTACCCCCTATACCGGCGCCCCCGGAGCCCCCCGCAACTAAATAAAGTTACTAACCCCTAAACCGCCGCTCCTAGACCCTGCCGCAAGTCTTATAAATGTATTAACCCCTAAACCGCCGCTCCTAGACCCCGCCGCAAGTCTTATAAATGTATTAACCCCTAAACCGCCGCTCCTGGACACCGCTGCCACCTACATTATACCTAGTAACCCCTATCCTGCCCCCCTATACCGTCGCCCGCTATAATAAAGTTATTAACCCCTATCCTGCTGATCCCGCACCTCGCCGCAACTAAATAAATAGTTTAACCCCTAAACCGCCGATCCCTGAACCCGCCGCAACCTATATTAAATTTATTAACCCCTATCCTGCCCCCCTACACCGTCGCCACCTATAATAAATTTATTAACCCCTATCCTGCCCCCCACTACACCGCCGCCACTGTAATAAAATTATTAACCCCTAAACCTAAGTCTAACACTAACCCTAACACCCCCCTAACAAATATTAATTAAATAAATCTAAATAATATTTCTATTATTAAATAAGTTAATCCTATTTAAAACTAAATACTTACCTATAAAATAAACCCTAATATATCTACAATATAAATAATAATTATATTGTAGCTATCTTAGGATTTATTTTTATTTTACAGGCACCTTTCAATTTATTTTAACTAGGTACAATAGCTATTAAATAGTTATTAACTATTTAATAGCTTACCTAGCTAAAATAAAGAGAAATTTACCTGTAAAATAAAAACTAACCTAAGTTACAATTACACCTAACACTACACTATACTTTAATAAATTATTCCTATTTAAAACTAAATACTTACCTGTAAAATAAACCCTAAGATAGCTACAATGTAATTAATAATTACATTGTAGCTATCTTAGGATTTATATTTATTTTACAGGTAACTTTGTATTTATTTTAGCTAGTTAGAATAGTTATTAAATAGTTATAAACTATTTAATAACTACCTAGCTAAAAGAAATACAAAATTACCTGTAAAATAAATCCTAACCTAACTACCGACGAATGAAGGCTCCTTTAAGGGACGTCATCCAAGATGGCGTCCCTTCAATTCCGATTGGCTGATAGGATTCTATCAGCCAATCGGAATTAAGGTAGGAAATTCTGATTGGCTGATGGAATCAGCCAATCAGATTCAAGTTCAATCCGATTGGCTGATCCAATCAGATTGAGTTCGCATTCTATTGGCTGTTCCGATCAGCCAATAGAATGCAAGCTCAATCTGATTGGCTGATTGGATCAGCCAATCGGATTGAACTTGAATCTGATTGGCTGATTCCATCAGCCAATCAGATTTTTCCTACCTTAATTCCGATTGGCTGATAGAATCCTATCAGCCAATCGGAATTGAAGGGACGCCATCTTGGATGACGTCCCTTAAAGGAGCCTTCATTCGTCTGTAGTCCGTCGGGAAAGAACGATGTTCCGCGTCGGCGGGATGAAGATTCAAGACCCGGCTTTGAAGATGACCTCGCCCGGAAAGAAGACTTCTTCAGCGCCTCTTGGAAGATGACCTCGCCCGGATGGAAGATTTCTTCAGCGATGCTTGGAGGATTACTTCATCGGATGGAAGATTTCTTCAGCGCCCCTTGGATGATCACTTCTGCCGGTCCGGATGTCCTCTTCAGTTCCATCGGTGGCTCAGCTGAGTGAAGACGACTAAAGGTAGGATGATCTTCAGGGGATTAGTGTTAGGTTATTTTAAGGGGGGTTTGGGTTAGATTAGGGGTATGTGGGTGGTGGGTTTTAATGTTGGGGGGGTTGTATTTTTCTTTTACAGGCAAAAGAGCTGAACTCTTTGGGGCATGCCCCCACAAAAGGCCCTTTTAAGGGCTGGTAAGGTAAAAGAGCTTTGAACTTTTTTAATGTAGAATAGGGTAGGGCATTTTTTTATTTTGGGGGGTTTGTTATTTTATTAGGGGGCTTAGATTAGGTGTAAGTAGCTTAAAATTGTTGTAATATTTTTTTAAATGTTTGTAACTTATTTTTTTTATTTTTTGTAACTTAACTTTTTTTATTTTTTGTACTTTAGTTAGTTTATGTAATTGTATTTAATTGTAGTTATTTGTAGGTAGTTTATTTAATTTATTTAATGATAGTGTAGTGTTAGGTTTAATTGTAACTTAGGTTAGGATTTATTTTACAGGTAATTTTGTATTTCTTTTAGCTAGGTAGTTATTAAATAGTTAATAACTATTTAATAACTATTCTAACTAGCTAAAATAAATACAAAGTTACCTGTAAAATAAATATAAATCCTAAGATAGCTACAGTGTAATTATTAATTATATTGTAGCTATCTTAGGGTTTATTTTACAGGTAAGTATTTAGTTTTAAATAGGAATAATTTATTTAAGTGTAGTGTAGTGTTAGGTGTAATTGTAACTTAGGTTAGTTTTTATTTTACAGGTAAATTTCTCTTTATTTTAGCTAGGTAAGCTATTAAATAGTTAATAACTATTTAATAGCTATTGTACCTAGTTAAAATAAATTGAAAGGTGCCTGTAAAATAAAAATAAATCCTAAGATAGCTACAATATAATTATTATTTATATTGTAGCTATATTAGGGTTTATTTTATAGGTAAGTGTTTAGTTTTAAATAGGATTAACTTAGTTAATAATAGAAATATTATTTAGATTTATTTAATTAATATTTAAGTTAGGGGGGTGTTAGGGTTAGTGTTAGACTTAGGTTTAGGGGTTAATAATTATTACAGTGGCTGCGGTGTAGTGGGGGGCAGGATAGGTGTTAATAAATTTATTATAGGTGGCGACGGTGTAGGGGGGGCAGGATAGGGGTTAATAAATTTAATATAGGTTGCGGCAGGGTCAGGGAGCGGCGGTTTAGGGGTTAATAGGTATAGAGTAGCTTGCGGTGGGCTCCGGGAGCGGCGGTTTAGGGGTTAATACACTTATTATAGTTGCGGTGGGCTCCGGGAGCGACGGTTTAGGGGTTAATATGTATAGAGTAGCTTGCGGTGGGCTCTGGGAGCGGCGGTTTAGGGGGTAATAACTTTATTTAGTTGCGGCGGTGTAGGGGGGACAGATTAGTGGTGTTTAGACTCGGGGTACATGTTAGGGTGTTAGGTGTAGACAGCTCCCATAGAAATCAATGGGATGTCTGGCAGCAGCGAACTTGTACTTTCGCTATGGCCAGACTCCCATTGATTCCTATGGGATCCGCCGCCTCCAGGGTGGCGGATTGAAAACCAGGTACGCTGGGCCGTAAAAGTGCCGAGCGTACCTGCTAGTTTTTTGATAACTAGCAAAAGTAGTCAGATTGTGCCGTACTTGTGTGCGGAACATCTGGAGTGACGTAAGAATCGATCTGTGTCGGACTTTACGTCACAAAATTCTACTTTTGCCGGTCTTTAGCCTTTGATAACAAAGGCGAATCAGCCTCGCCACAAATACGCTGCGGAATTCCAGCGTATTTGAGGTTGACGGCTTGATAACTACCCCCCAGTGTACCCATTAGTAATAGTACATTGCCAGTTGCAGTTCCTTCAACTTCTAATGTGCATGATATACCTGTAAATTTTAAAGAATTGGTTTCTGATTCTATTCTGAAGGCTTTGTCTGCATTTCCACCTTCAAATAAACGTTAAAGGTCTTTTAAAACTTCTTTTAGTTGATGAAATTTCAAATGACCAACGTCATAATAATTTATCCTCTTCTGATGAGGATCTATCTGATTCCGAAGATCCTTCCTCAGATATTGACACTAACAAATCTACTTATTTATTTAAAATTGAATATATGCGTTCTTTATTAAAAGAAGTGTTAATTACTTTGGATATTGAGGTAACCAGTCCTCTTGACGTTCAGTCTAATAAACGTTTAAATGCTGTTTTTAAACCTCCTGTGGTTTCTCCGGGTTTTTTTTCCTATTCCTGAGGCTATATCTGATATGATTTCTAAAGGAATGGAATAAGCCATGTACTTCTTTTATTCCTTCTTCAAGGTTTAAAAAATTGTATCCTTTACCAGCAAAATCTATAGAGTTTTGGGAAAAGATCCCCAAAGTTGATGGGGCTATTTCTACTCTTGCTAAACGTACCACTATTCCTATGGAAGATAGTACTTCCTTTAAGGATCCTTTAGATAGGAAGCTTGAATCTTATCTAAGGAAGGCCTATTTATATTCAGGTCATCTTCTTAGACCTACAATTTCTTTGGCTGATGTTGCGGCTGCATCAACTTTCTGGTTGAAGAATTTAGCGCAACAGGAATTGGATTCTGACTTATCTAGCATTATTCGCTCACTGCAATATGCTAATCATTTTATTTGTGATGCTATTTTTGATATTATCAAAATTGATATTTTAACTAGAAGAGCTTTGTGGCTTAAATCCTGGAATGCTGATATGACATCTAAATCTAGATTACTATCTCTTTCTTTCCAAGGTAATAATTTATTTGGGTCCCAGTTGGATTCTGTTATTTCAACTGTTACTGGGGGAAAGGGAGTTTTTCTGCCTCAGGATAAAAAACCTAAGGGTAAATCCAAGGCTTCTAATTGTTTTTCGTTCCTTTCGTCAGAATAAGGAACAAAATTTCAATCCTTCCCCCAAGGAATCTGCCTCCAATTGGAAGCCTTCCTCAAATTGGAATAAATCCAAGCCTTTTAGGAAACCAAAGTCAGCCCCTAAGTCTGCATGAAGGTGCGGCCCTCATTCCAGCTCAGCTGGTAGGGGGCAGATTAAGGTTTTTCAATGATATTTGGATAAAATCTGTTCAAAATCAATGGATTCAGAGCATTGTCTCTCAAGGGTATTGAATAGGATTCAGAGTAAGACCTCCTGTGAGAAGATTTTTTCTCTCACGTATCCCAGTAAATCCAGTAAAAGCTCAGGCTTTCCTGAAGTGTGTTTCAGACCTGGAGTCTTCAGGGGTAATCATGCCAGTTCATCTTCTGGAACAAGGTTTGGGGTTTTATTCAAATCTATTCATTGTCCCAAAGAAGGAAAATTTATTCAGACCAGATCTGAAAATTTTGAATCGTTATGTAAGAGTACCAACTTTCAAGATGGTGACTATAAGGATTATTCTGCCTTTTGTTCATCAAGGACATTATATGTCCACAATAGACTTGCAGGATGCATACCTTCATATTCCGATTCATCCAGAACATTATCAGTTTCTGAGATTCTTTTCTCTAGACAAGCATTACCAATTTTTTGCTTTTCCATTTGGCCTAGCAACAGCTCCAAGAATCTTTTCAAAGGTTCTGGGTGCCCTACTCTCTGTAATCAGAGAACAGGGTATTGCGGTGTTTCTTTATTTGGACGATATCTTGGTACTAGCTCAGTCTTTACGTTCTGCAGAATCTCACACGAATCAACTATTGTTGTTTCTTCGGAAACATGGTTGGAGGATCAATTTACCAAAGAGTTTCTTGATTCCTCAGACAAGGGTCACCTTTTTAGGCTTCCAGATAGATTCAGTGTCCATGACTCTGTCTCTAACAGACAAGAGATGTTTAAAATTGGTTGCAGCCTGCCGGCACCTTCAGTCTCAGTCATTCCCTTCAGTGGCTATGTGCATGGAAGTTTTAGGTCTCATGACTGCAGCATCGTATGCGATCCCCTTTGCTCATTTTCACATGAGACCTCTTCAGCTTTGTATGCTGAATCAGTGGTGCAGGGATTATACAAAGATATCACAATTAATATCCTTAAATCCCAATGTACGACACTCTCTGACATGGTGGATAGATCACCATCGTTTAATTCAAGGGGCTTCTTTTGTTCGGCCAACCTGGACTGTGATCACAACAGATGCGAGTCTCTCAGGTTGGGGAGCTGTTTGGGGATCTCTGACAACACAAGGGGTTTGGAAATCTTAAGAGGCGAGATTACCAATAAATATTTTAGAACTCCGTGCAATTCTCAGAGCTCTTCAGTTTTGGCCTCTGTTAAAGAGAGAACCGTTCATTTGTTTTCAGAGAGACAATATCACAACAGTGGCATATGTCAATCATCAGGATAGGACTCACAGTCCCCAAGCTATGAAAGAAGTATCTCGAATACTTGTTTGGGTGGAATCCAGCTCCTGTCTAATCTCTGCGGTGCATATTCCAGGTGTAGACAATTGGGAAGCGGATTATCTCAGCCACCAGACTTTACATCCAGGGGAGTGGTCTCTCCATCCAGATGTGTTTTCTCATGGCCTCTCATCTAAACAAGAAACTTCCCAGATACCTGTCCAAGTCCAGGGATGTTCAGGCAGAAGCAGTGGATGCGCTGACACTTCCTTGGTGTTATCATCCTGCTTACATCTTCCCGCCTCTAGTTCTCCTTCCAAGAGTGATTTCCAAAATCATCATGGAACAATCATTTGTGTTGCTGGTGGCGCCAGCATGGCCACACAGGTTTTGGTATGCAGATCTGGTTTGGATGTCCAGTTGCCCGCCTTGGCCACTTCCGTTGCGGCCAGACCTACTATCTCAAGGTCCGTTTTTCCATCAGGATCTCAAATCATTAAATTTGAAGGTATGGAAATTGAACACTTAATTCTAAGTCATAGAGGTTTCTCTGACTCAGTGATTAATAATATGTTACAAGCTCGTAAATCTGTCTCTAGAAAGATTTATTATAGAGTTTGGAAGACTTACATTTCATGGTGTTCTTCTCATAAATTTTCTTGCCATTCTTTTAGAATTCCTAGAATTTTACAGTTTCTTCAGGATGGTTTGGATAAGGTTTTGTCTGCAAGTTCCTTGACAGGACAAATCTTCGCTCTTTCTGTTTTATTTCACAGAAAGATTGCTATACTTCCTGATATACACTGTTTTGTACAGGCTTTAGTTCGTATTAAGCCTGTCATTAAATCAATTTCTCCTCCTTGGAGTCTTAATTTGGTTCTGAAGGCTTTACAGGCTCCTCCATTTGAGCCTATGCATTCTTTGGGCATTAAACTACTTTCTTGGAAAGTGTTGTTCCTTTTGGCCATCTCTTCTGCTAGAAGAGTTTCTGAGCTATCTGCTCTTTCTTGTGAATCTCCTTTTCTGATTTTTCATCAGGATAAGGCGGTTTTGCTGACTTCTTTTTAATTTTTACCTAAGGTTGTGAATTCTAACATTAGTAGAGAAATTGTTGTCCCTTCCTTGTGTCCTAATCCTAAGAATCCTTTGGAACGATCCTTACATTCTTTGGATGTGGTGTGAGCTTTGAAATATTATGTTGAAGCTACTAAAGATTTCAGGAAGACTTCTAGTCTTTTTGTTTTATTTTCTGGTCCTCTTTGCATACATTTACTAAATTCTACCGTTTTGATGTATTTGCTTCTTCAGAAGCAGTTTTTAGTAGAAAAGTTCTTCAGGCAGCTGTTTCAGTTTGATTCTTTTTTATTTAATTTTTTTCTTTCAAATGGAAATAAACTTATTTTTTTGGGTTGTGGACTAATTTTTTCAGCGGTATATGACTGTTTTTATTTTATTCCCTCCCTCTCTAGTGACTCTTGAGTGGAGATCCAGATCTTGGGTATTGATATCCCATATGTCACTAGCTCATGGACTCTTGCCAATTACATTAAATAAAACATAATTTATGTAAGAACTTACCTGATAAATTCATTTCTTTTATATTGGCAAGAGTCCATGAGGCCCACCCTTTTTATGGTGGTTATGATTTTTTGTATAAAGCACAATTATTTACAAATTTCCTTTGTTGATGCTTTCTACTCCTTTCTTTATCACCCCACTGCTTGGCTATTCGTTAAACTGAATTGTGGGTGTGGTGAGGGGTGTATTTATAGGCATTTTGAGGTTTGGGAAACTGTGCCCCTCCTGGTAGGATTGTATATCCCATATGTCACTAGCTCATGGACTCTTGCCAATATGAAAGAAATGAATTTATCAGGTAAGTTCTTACATAAATTATGTTATTACCCATTCCCCAGTTTTGCATAACCAACACAGTTATAATAATATACTTTTAACCTCTGTGATTATCTTCTATCTAAGCCTCTGCAAACTGACCCTTTATTTCAGTTCTTTTGACAGACTTGCAGTCTAGCCAATCAGTGCCTGCTCCCAGATAACTTCACGCGCACAAGCACAGTGTTAGCTGTATGAAATACGTGAACTAACACCCTCTAGTGGTGAAAAACTTAAAATGCATTCTGAAAAGAGGTGGCCTTCAAGGTCTAAGAAATTAGCATATGAACCTCCTAGGTTAAGCTTTTAACTAAGAATACCAAGAGAACAAAGCAAAATTGGTGATAAAAGTAAATTGTAAAATTGTTTAAAATTACATGCTCTATCTGAATCATGAAAGTTTATTTTGGCCTAGACTGTCCCTTTAAATATTTTAGAATATGAATTTTAATTACGTGCAGTAAATAAGGTAGTATTTGTGTTTTTATTTTATTAGAATAAGTGGGGGCTTTTTGGTTACTGATGCATGCTTTGAGGGTTCTATATAGTCCCAGCAACTAAAGGCATTCCTTAAAGAAACACTTTTCTGGATTTGGGCCACATTGGATCATGGTACTTGGAGTTTCAGGGAGATTGCATTCCATTTGCTGGCATCAGGGAGCCGCTATTACAATCAGGGAGACTCCCTGAACTTCAGGGAGAGTTGGGATGTCTGAATGTATGCTGAACTAAACATTAGTGTGACACAAAATCCTGCAAAACATCATGAGGATCCCATGCTCATCATTTCTCACAAATAGCAGATATATACTTTTATATATATATATATATATATATATATATATATATATATATATATATCTCCATACAGCCAAAATTTAGACAGTGAATTTGCCTCGTTGTGACAACCACCCTGGTGCTGTAGTGTGCTTCTATAAATCATAAACCTTACTAAGCACTCATCTTTAATGTGTTGACGTTTCGGGGATATGTGTTTCCCTTCTTCAGACAATCAAATGTGGCAAAAACTGGTGATTAAATTGTTTTCAAACCCCCTTCCCAATTGTTTAGCGTGAACGTGCAGCCAGATATTCACCATCTTGGGGCGGGCTTGTGCAGTGACATTTGAGATAATGTGAAATTTACTGTGAGAATGTGCCTGTGACGTATGTTGTATATCGTTGTCAAGGTATATATATATATATATATATATATATATATATATATATATAAATCCAAAAAACGAATCCACCCACCCAGACCCAGCCACCTGTGTGCAAAAATGAATTAAATATATGAACAAAGTGATGCACTCGCAGGAGTTTCAGAAAAAAAGTGTCACAATTTATTGATGTCTCGGGGATCTTATGTCCCCTTCTTTACTGGGGATCCTCAAATCGTCAATACATTGTGACACATTTTTGTCTGAAACTCCTGCAAGTGCATCACGTTGTTCATATATATATATAAATAAATAAATAACAAGAGTATTGCATTGAGCAATGATACTTTTTTATTGGACTAACTATACATTTATAAGTTGACAAGCTTTTGGAATATTGCTTCAGACTTGAAAAAGGAGGACATTCTTCCGAAAGCTTGTCAACTTATAAATGTATAGTTAGTCCAATAAAAAAGTATCATTGCTCAATGCAATTCTCTTGTTATTTTGATATCTAAATCTCTGGATTAACACGGCTACTCCAATATCAATAATATATATATATATATATATATTTTTTTTTTGTGGGGGGTACTCACTGGTACTCAGTAATCAATGCAGAAAGTAAATTATATGAATTACTAACAGCATATCTGATAACCCCCCCCCCCCCCCAGCAAAAACAGATATAGAATACAGGTAACCGTTGTAAATTGAAACCCATTTTCAATGGGAAGTGAGGGAGTTAGGGTCCAGGCCCCTCAAAATTGTCATAAGTAACACCTAATACATTATTTTTAAAGCTTTGAAATGAAGACTTTAAATGCTAAACAGCATTATAAACCTAATAAAATAATCACACAACACAGAATATATAATTAAACTAAGTTAAATGAACAAAAACATTTGCTAAACAGCATTATAAACCTAATAAAATAATCACACAACACAGACTTCACTTGCATTTTTCTGCAAACACTTCTTTCTATGCATTCCAATCTGGACTGATTTATAGACAGGAAGATCTTGTTCCTTTAAAATCTGCTCGATAGCTCAGGTCTGGTTAAACTATTTAATTTCAGCTGCAACACAAGCGGACAGCTCCACCTACTGGCTATTTTAATCAATGCACTGCTTTTCAATGCTTTTCAATAACAGTCACATGGCTGGAAAAAAAGGTTGTTATTCTGAAACGGTGCAAATTGAACCGTTGTAAACCGAGGGCCACCTGTACTAAAACATGTTACAAAAAATGTTAAAAAAAGCTAGAAAGCTGTGAATAGCAACACCTGCCTGGCCAGACCATAGTTCCACAACGTGTTTCAGGGACACACCCCTTCATCAGGTGACTGTTTTTTGCTGTTTTTTTGATCAGATACGCTTTTAGCAATTCAAATGTTTTACTTTCTGCATCAGTTTGTATATAACTTATGCTGCTAGTAACTAGTGCGTTCTTCTTTTAGCACTGTCTTAATGCTTACTATTGGATACGCTGTTAGCATTTTGTATGTTTCATTTCCTGTATTGATATGCACATTACTCATGCTGTCAGTAATTAGTGTGTTTCCCTAGCATTTTTTATATATATCGCCAGCATTTACTGTCTTGCATTTGACTTATTGTATTAGCATATTTTATATAAACGTATTGCTTTTTTTTTTTTTTTTTTTTTTATTATAAGTTTTTATTGAGGACATAAACGTAATAACATACATCATACATAAAATAATCGTTGTAAAGATATTCACTTCATATCTGAGAATGAGTGTGCACATTTGGGAAAAGTCTTCATTTTACATCCCCTTATAGATATGTGTTAGGTCACTCTTGGACCAAAATTGATAATCTTGTAAAAGTTCAGGGGTTATTATAGAGCAATAAAGAAAAATAAACATAAAAAAACAAAAAACTGCATCCAACTAAAATCATTGTAGACATAGAACTAGTCAGATAGATTGTTAGACGCTGTTGCCGGAACAGGCACGCCAAAAACAACAAACATTTCAAGAAATATTTGAAGATCAGTGCAGAATCTCTTAATACAGGAGAGGAGCCTAATATCTATACATATGATGCTTTAGGAGAATTACACTTGATAACAAAAACAAGATAATAAACTACACAATTATATAAACCAACATATGAGTTCTGTTTAAGCACATACTTATATATTCCTTATTTGTAATACATTTGGGAGGGAGAAGAGAATTTTTTTTTTTTTTTTTTAAATACCGTACTAGAATGTATGCACCCCTGTGTTTCTTTCTATATTTAAAATGTGATGCTTTATATGTCACATATGTCTAAGTTATTTTTGTCCACCTAGCAGCCCCGGCCGTGGACTGCCAGGTCAGGACAGCAGCCATACCTTTGCTCCAGCTCTTGAGGTTGTGGCTCAGTAATCCTGACATCTCATACCCTGTAAATTTTATATTATCGCAGTGATCTCCCCAGGGGCCCCCCTCAAACCCCCAGAAGAGACGTCAGTTTATTCAGGACTGTGTGTCAGTAAGAATACAGAGAGTGGAACATAATAAACCGCTATTAGTTATGTGACTTCCTTTAGTGATAACATGGGAAGGAAAGGGAAAGGAAAAAAGAGTAAAAACCAAAACATTCATTAACATGTGCATATTCAAGACATATCAAAAAGGGCAAAGAAGCTTTTCAACCCCCAAAGTAAAACATATTCAAACCTGTGATACTGGTAGATCTATTGGCGATATAATTATAGTGATAGTGATTTTGGCGCCTTTTTATGAACATGTCTCCCATAATAGATAACCAAAAAATGCATAGACACATAAGGTATAGCTGTAACGCTCATAGAATAGAGGAATACTCTACATAGTCATCTTATGAAATATTAAAGTTCCTCTTGATCAGCGATCTCAGTGCATTTTAAAGTGACATGCTGGGCAGTCATACACATCAATTGTTCCTGAGTAACGGGTACATCGGTAAAACCCTCATGTATGGGGGAGACTTGAAATGGCTTAGGTCTCCAATAATATATTGTCCGTTAACTCTTTGAGGAAGGGCAGATCTTCTAAGTGCAGCCATGGAGTAAGAGATAAAAAGTTACCTTTTGTGTCCCCAACGTCAGTGATACTGGGTCCGGGACCGGTTTCGGGGCCCCTTGTAGAAAATTGGGAGTACCCCCCAGGCTCCCACTGTGTAAATGTCGGCAAAACCCTTCCCGCCCGTAAAGGCCCTTGCAAGGCTGAATCTTGTTCCGCGGGCAATAAGGTGGAGGTGTATGCCCGATGTCTCTCCTGAGTTATCAAGATCGCCGTCTTGGGATGGATATTGAGGTGTCTCCCCTTCAGGGGGTATGAGCCCAAATGAAGGTCATGTACTTGGGAGACATGTTGACACAGATTAAGCCTCTGTATGTAGTCTTTCCCTGCAGTCATTGTCGGTGGTGGCGTAATAGGGCCAGAACCTTGTTGAGTGTCCTCCCCATCTATCTGCATGTCAGCTTGATTCTTCTCCTCTAACCACATTGTCGTTTTGAGGCAAAAAGTGGTGCCATGTTGCGGGAGTAGGTCCATGTTTGCAGCGGGTGGCATTCTGTTTATTAAGCTTTGGATATCCTGCTCCGAGGGCATCTTATCAAGTATAGCTTGCATCATGGCTTCTATTCTTGCAAACCGCATGTCAATCGCATCTTGTTCCGTATTGCTCCACATGGTTGTGTGCTTGAAGGCTTCTGTTGTGTAAAGTGTTAAGAGTGTCTAAATTAAAACACTAGCTTGATTATAGTCAACGGCCCGCTCCGGCAAATAACCCCGGGTGTCCGGGGGGGAACGCTGCCTGTGTAACAATTACCGCCGACACAGGCCTCAACTGTCCATTTCCATCACTGGGCTCATTAAAACAGCTGAGTGAATGCAATCTGTAGTAGGTACCGTAGTGATACCCAATGCCAATAATGTTATTCGTAGGTGCTGTTAGGTAATATCAATAATCGGCGGATTATATGATATTTTCACCCAGAGCTATGGGAAAGTGCGACTACTCAGAGCCGCTGTTAGGACACGCCCCATAAACGTATTGCTTTTGTCTCTACCTTGACATTTTTTGATCATTTTTGGATTGCTAAAATTTTTCTCAAACAAGAGATCCTGCAATAATAATATAAATAATAATATATGGTGTCAAGTGATTAGTGAGCCCCGCATTATTTGCTCTCACTGACAGACAGATATATTTATATTTCTTGTGTCTTTTATAGATTCTTTCACTGATTGTTAGTTATTTTAATTTGGAAATAAATATTTTTATATATGATTTTATAGTGCTGTTTTCTTTGTGTTTTTTATTTTTCTAGTAATTTTTATAACGGCTGCTATTATAATAGTTTACTATATTATTGAGACATAATCACTTTATTTTGCTCTTGCTTTGATTTGTAATAGTGGCTCTCTCCATTGTTTGTTAAACCTAATATATTTAATTGAAATCATTGCAATATGTATTATTCATCTATATAACAGGATTTTACCTTTTATTTTATTTTTTGTAGCATAGTGTCATAAAACTTCCTGAGCTTCTTCAGTATTAAAGTGAATGTAAATTTTGATGCTAAAGTGCCCGGCTTTTAAAAATTTGATTAAAAACAGGGGCACTTTAATTCATCAAAATTAAAATTTCACTCCTGTTGTGAAAAAAACTTACCTTTTAATCTTGACAGCCACACTAGCTTCCTCCGTTCGTCGCAAGCCATTTCTGATATCAGAAATGATGGATGGGTCATCCTCCAATCACGGCTTCCTCCCCGGGGGAATCAGTGTCTGATTCAACGACGTGATTGGAGAAAGCCGGATTCCTCATTTTAGACCCAGGAAGAGGCTCTGCATCGGGTGGAGGAAGCTGGATCTGCTGTCAAGATTAAAAGGTAAGTTTTTTTTCACATCAGGAGTGAAATGTAAATTTTGATGAATTAAAGTGCAACTGTTTTTATTCAAATTTTTAAAAACCGGGCACTTTACCATCAAAATTTACATTCACTTTAAGTATTATAGACTAGACAAACAGGGACTCATATTTGTTCATGCTCAGAACTGCTAGAATAAAACTGAAAGGGACACTTAACTCCCAATTTTTCTTTCATGATTCAGGTAGAGAATACAATTTTAAATAACATTCCAATTTACTTCTATGATCTAATTTGCTTCATTCTTTATATATCCTTTGTTGAATAAATAGCTATTTTCAGCCATAAATAATATTTTTTGAATATGTAGAGGTATAGGGGTAGATTTACTAAGGGTCGAGCGGACATGATTCGCTTTAGGGAATCATGCCCACTTGACCTTGCGAAATGCCGACAGCATATGCTGTCGGCATTTATCATTGTACAAGCATTTCTAGTGAAATGCTTGTGCAATGCCACCCCTGGTCACCAGCAGCCAATCGGCCGCTAGCAGGGGGTGTCAATCATCCCAATCAGATCGAGATGATTTCAGTCCGCCACCTAAAAGGTGTCTTACGACCACTGCTTCTTAACTTACGTTTCAGGCGAGGTGGTAGGAAGCAGCATCCGCTGCTTAATAAATCTACCCCATAGTCTTTACCTCTAAATGTTCACAAAGTTTAAAAAGGAACAAATAGAAAAAAAGGAAGAAAGGAAAAAGAGAAAGAGGAAAAAAAAAGAACAATTAAATATAATTTTTAGATATAAAAGATAATAAGCTCTCTTCTCCTTACTCCTCCCCTGCATATGCTGATTTATTTACTGGTGACAGGAATTTAACTTGTACATTCTCTTTTTAATTAGACTGAACCATTTTTTACAGTATTTTTTAATACTCTTCTCTCTTGATATAGACACATCCGGGTATATTTATAAAGCAGCGGATGCTGCTTATTATGCGCGAGCCTTCCGGCTCGCCAGTAACAGGATTTAAGAAGCAGATAGGATCAGGATGATTGACATCCTCTGCTAGCAGCCAATTGACTGCGAATGAGCAGGGGGCAGCATTGCACAAGCATTTCTCGTGAAATGCTTGTGCAATGATAAATGCCGCCAGCAATGCCCTACCGACATTTGATAAATCGGCCTCATCATATTGTTCTATGTAAGTCTGTCTTTCCATTGTTTTTACAAAATCTCTTCTCTTTTTCTATTTTTCCATCCTTTAAGTATTAAATGTCTACCCCTTAATATTTCTGTGTTAATAAATCATACTCTATCCTGACTATTATTTTCCCATATAACAAAATGATATGTTTTTTGTTTAGTATAATTCTATCTTTTCAAGTTTTACTCAACCAATAGCTGATTCTAGTCCAAAAACTTTGGACTAGAGCAACTCCAGAACATGTGTATTTAATTGAGCGTTAGGAAAATTTCAACAAGGGCACTTAGCATTTAAAGGGACAGTATACAACAATATTCATATAATTGCATGGAATAGACACTACTTTGAAGAAGAAAAAGTACAGATACTGATCTTAAAATCCAGTATAACATTTCTTTAAAATGTACTTAGAAGCTCCCAGTTTAGCACTGTTGATGAGGTTAGGCTGGGACACCCAGTACAAGGGGCTTGGAAAACAGGAACAACAGACAATTCCCCCCTCCCCCTTTCCCTGCAAATGAAAAGACAGATTATTCAAACAGCAGGAGTTTGTAAACACACGTGTACATTTAAAATGTTGGGGCTTGGTTAAACGTCTAAAAATCACACAATGTTATTAAAAAATAAGCAAACCTATACATTTTTACAAAAACACTCCCACATGGGCTATATTAATTGGACATGTGCACAGCGGAAGCATTCGTTTTGGACCAATTCAGATTTTTTCAAATTTCGTTTCGGATCCATTCGAATGTATTCATTTCGGATTCATTCGGATTCAAATAAATTCGGATGTATTCCTTTCGGATTCGATTCATAAATTCGGAAGTTTGGTATGTGTTATGTTGATTCAGATGGTTCTAAGTTACATAAACAAAATTATTTCACTGTTCTATCTCACTAGATCTAACTAAATTTATTTTTTTATACTGAATTGTGATTAGTCCATGGCCATTCGAATGTAACGAATAAATCCAAACTAATTCGGATTTATTCGTTACAAATGCATTCGGATTAGTTTAGTTTCCTTGTTAGGGTAATTTGGAAATTTGAATCGATTTGAATCTCCGAATTCGGCGAATTCATCCTAATTTCGATTCGGAGCAAAACGCACATGTCTAATATTAATGGATCATATATTTATGTAAAGAAAAATCTAGTGAACAATGTACCTTTTAGTTAGGATACCAACTATTCATTGTGGATGGGGTTATATAAAAGTGATTGATTTGTTTAATGTGGGTTTCCTGCTAAGGGGTTGATACAGTATCTTTTTCAAGCCTTGTAATACTCTTTGTTAATTCATCTTCCCCAGAAACACCTAAATATTGCCACCATTTTGCCACTAAAGTCTGTAAAAGTTTATGTCACAAATTCTGTAGAATTAGATTATACGTAAATTTAATTAAATAGTTACCCGCTTTGTAGATTGCCAATCCTGTTTCAATCCGTACATGATCCCATTTATTCTTTATTCCTTCTAGAAAAGCAGGATTACCTATTCTTGGTAAGTGATTAAATAAATAAGGATTTAACTGTAATTTATTATTTATTTTTTGCGAGGCTTTAACTATTTTACAAAACACAGATATATATCTAATCTCATATGGAATATGTTTAGTAGAGCAGGGAAGCAGAGATGTCAATGAATAAGCGTGATCCACGTTGCTCTTAATTCATAAGGTAGAAATATAAAACTAAAATGATGGAAGGGCTAAACCCCCAAATCGTTTGAGCTGTGTCATTCTGTCTATCGAAAGACAGCTCTTGCCTTGTCTCCAGAAAAAGAACCTACAAATCCTATTCAGGCTAGATTACAAGTGGAGGGCTAAAAGCTATGCTTGAGTGGAAAGATTACATTACAAAGTACAGTTATACTCAAAACACTTTCTAATAAAAATGATTAAAACTAAATATTGCACAAAAAAGCTCTAAAGGCTCAAAGATATGAGATCTCAGGTGTTAGAAAAGAAAAGGGCGTTACCATTGAGATACAGGTGAAACTCGAAAAATTAGAATATCGTGCAAAAGTTCATTTATTTCACTAATGCAACTTAAAAGGTGAAACTAATATATGGGATAGACTCATTACATGCAAAGTAAAATAGTTCAAGCCCTGATTTGTCATAATTGTGATGATTATGGTTGATAGGGGGTGGAGGTGAGCGCCAAAGTAGGCTGAGGATGGGGAAGGGAGACAAATGTTGCCCACAATGTGGGTCCTCCTACTAGTAGTTAGGAGTGGATGTACAGAATAAATAATGCTGAGGTGGGTATATAAGTTTATAAATGTATATCAATATTTATTCAACACAATCGGTTTAAAATGTCGGTTAAAAGTTCTGGTGATCTTCTAAAACATACAGTCAATAAAAATAACAGTCAATAGAAAATATTACACATTCATAAACAATCATGGATCCATGTTACAATAACGAAATGATTTAAAATCAGAAAAAATATAGATAATAAAAATAGATAATAAAAATAAAAATGTAAAAGAAAAAATGACCTGGTGCACCTAAAACGTCTGACAATGAATGGCCTGATAGTCCAAATATCTTAATGTGGGTGGTACTCTATGGTACAGTCCGGATATTGATGAGTGTTCTTATAATTGTATTTATCCAAACAGATAATAATGTGACAAAAAAGCAAAGTGTCTCTATTTTATGTCCAATTCAGAAAAATTCCAAAATAGTGTATATCCTGTGATTGAAAAAATACAAACTTGAAAGTGTAAAAACAATGTGATCGCTGGATGTCAAAAAAAAGTGAAAAAAGTTGGAAAAAATAAAAAATAATAAAAATGTGAAGAAAATATAAGTTCTTTCACAAAAAGTGTAGAAATCCTCAAATTGGTGAAACAAAATGATATTAGTCTTTCAAAGGTTAATCAATATGTGTCCAAAATGATATAGTGGAATCTGTGTAGTGAAGTTGTCGCCCAGTTGAATACAATAAAATAAAATAAAGCTGAGCAAAAACCTGCAAAGAAAACAAACAATACTATAATATATACAAACTGTTCAGTGGATGTATCAGTATTATGCTTACTCAAATCAGTCGACGCGTTTCGGCCATATCCTCCTGGCCTTTATCAAGACTAACATTATGAGTAAGCTAAGGCAATTTATAAGAGCTGTAATTGATGTTTGGGCGCCAAAATCTGGTAGGCCACGCCCTTTCCTGTGAAGTGCATTATGGGTATGGGCAAAATGTTTCGTTTTAAATTATGCTACTAAAATTTTTTTTTTATTTTATTTTAACTCCTTGTTGTTTTCTCAAGGTCAATTCTGTCTGGGATATTGCCTATACATATATGCCCTTGGTTAGCATATTTAGGGTTCATTAGATTGGTATCGACCTGCACTTCCGGTTTCACTAGTATTTACTGTGTTGACTTCCGGTCTCCCTTCTGTGTACTAATTATGGCTTTTGTCCTATGAGTAAATTTCAGTATCTTGCTTATATAACTCTCTATTTGTTTATTAAGCATGGGCCCCCTTTGTTTTTTGGTAAGTAGATCATTTGTGAATAGATTAAAAGCTTTCGATTTATATTTCTGTTGTCTCTATATGTTAGTATCGTATGTACATCTTTTACTTCCGGTATCGCTGTTTTTTTAGCACTTCCGGTTTAACTTGCACTTCCGGTATCGCTGTTTTATGGCGATTCCGGTTTGTGTTGTTTCTTATTATCGCTGCTTGTAAATGTTAGTATTTCTAACCTTAAATCATGACAAATTGAATAATGTCAAGTATCAACTCTAACTCTACTTTGGCTAGTTAATGGATATAGTGCATATAGCGTCATTTCTTATTGCTGTATGTACCAGTTTTACACTTCCGGTATCGCTGTCTAACACTTCCGGTTCCAGTGTTTATTGACGTGAAGACATAGGGACCAAGAATTAACATTCTAAGCTGCTTTTAGATGAAATTTGAATATAGTAGGTAACATGTTGGGTACATAAAACAATAATTCGGTGTTTGCCAGGATCGTGTGTACATCTCACTGTAATTAATGTATTACAAGTGATTAATGTACTTTGACAAACACATACAAATATATTAAACAGTTCTAAAATACAAACCATGAAGAACATCTATAAAAATATCTATAAAAAATACAATCTGATGAAAATACAATCTGATAAAAATACAGTCTTATTAAAAATACGATCCGTTAAAAGTGCAATATAATAACAAAACCCTTATGAGGTGTATAAAACAGCATCTAAACTAAGTCAGATTGGTGGGTATACTAGTGAAGTCCGAACTTGCCAAGTATATAATGTTGGTTGGATTATAATGGGTACCTCCTAAAATCAAAGTGCCAGTAGTATATATAACTGCTCATAGCTCATGTCGAAACTCGATGTCAGTTCAGGCAGTTTTTTGTTCCATTAAAAATGTGAACAAATACTTTAAAATACTTTAAAATAATTAAAATAATTAATGTAATTAATAACCCCAGTATCAATTTGAAGACCTTTAAACTTGCTTTAAAATTTCTATATTACAAAAACACTGTACTTAAAAACACTATCAGTAAAACCTTGTATGTAGAAAGTCTAAAAAGCAAATTGGGCCATAATGTATAGATCGGACTATTCTATGGGATGCTCCAAAGAAGGGTGAAGGCTGAGAAAACAGTGGAGGCCTCTTACCTAATGTGCACATGAATGGGTTAACCAGATCTACAGTCTTAAAGAGGATAGTCTATATTTAAAATGGAGGTGATGAGGGGAGAGATATGTGATTAGATGGAGAATAGGGGAGTGGGTGTCTCTGCTATCCAATGGTTTAGCTTTATTTTGTGAGACTGAACAGATGTGAGAGATCTTCTTTATTGTTTAGGCCCTTTGGATACAGGCTATTCAGGGTAAATATCCATTTAGACTCATGTAAAAGTAGTTTATGTTCGTGGTTACCCCCTCTCCAATTCTTTCTCACTATCTCTATTCCACAGAATTTCATATCTCTGATGTTTCCTCCGTGCTTAGTTGTAAAGTGCTTGTATAGTGCTGAATCTACACTTTTTCTCTCTATACATAGTATATGCTCCCTCATTCTGTCTTTCAATTGTCTGGAAGTTTGTCCAACATATTGTAATTTGCAAGGACATTCGATGAGATATATAACATTATGATCACCACATCTTATCAGATTGTGTATCATAAACTTTTCTTTAGTGTGCACAGATGAGAATGAGGTTGTTTTCCAGCCATTTCTACACGCCTTACAATTCGGGCACGGAAAAAAACCTTTAATCTTCTTGTTATGTTGGCCTACCACTGCACCCATTTTTTGTTTTGGAACACTCGGGGCCAGTCTGTTCTTTAAATTGTTCGTTTTCCTGTAGATAAATCTCAAGAAAGATCACCAATTAACCATCAAACCTGCCGATAAAGGCGGAGCTATCGTTGTGATGGATAAGTGCAAATATGAAGAAGAGTGCAATAGAATTCTGAGTGATTCCAAGACCTACAAGAGGTTACTAAGTGACCCAATAGGCAAATTTACAAAAGATTTGGAAGATCTGACCACTAAAGCGAAATCACTGGGGATACTCAATCAGAAAGAGTACAACTACATTATGGTCAAATACCCCATTACCCCAGTGTTTTACCAACTTCCCAAGATACACAAATCGGTGGCCAACCCCCCGGGGAGACCGATTATTTCAGGAATTGGGTCAATATCAAGTAACATGTCAGAATATGTAGATAAAATCCTTCAGAAACAGGTCACTAACCTTCCATCTTATCTGAGGGACTCTACACAAATTCTGACAATATTGGATGATTTGAAATGGGAAGAATCGTTCATTATGGCAACCTGTGATGTAGTTTCACTGTACACGAGCATACCACATGAAGGAGGCATTGAAGCTGTTAAGTTTTTTCTCTCCAAAGATCCATGTATCCCTGAAGCACAGTGCACTTTTGTTTTAGACAGTATTTATTACATTTTAACCCACAACTATTTTAATCATGACAAAAAGTTTTATCATCAACAATGTGGAACAGCGATGGGGACCAGGTTCGCGCCGAGTTATGCTAATCTTTATATGGGCCAGTGGGAGTAAATCTTCTGGGATTCGTGCCCAGCGAGCGCGGACCTGGTCCTCTACGTGAGATATATTGATGACATCTTCCTCATTTGGAAGGGCTCCATGGAAGATTTGCATTACACCATAGAAGTCATGAATATGAATACAAAAAACCTAAAATTCACCTATGAATGCAACAAAAAGTCTATACACTTCCTGGACCTTAAGATAGATATAGAGAATGGTCAATTTGTTACTTCGACCTTCTTTAAGGAGGTCGACTGTAATAATTACATTCACAACGAAAGCTGCCACCACAAGACTTGGAAGGAAAACATACCCAAGGGGCAACTCTTGAGGCTCAAAAAGAACTGCTCAGATCCGATTAAGTGGGAAGAACAAACCCAGGTACTAAAACAAAGATTCCTCGATAGAGGATACAAAGAGACACTACTGGAAGAAAAAATCAAAGAAGTCCAAGCCGTTGATAGGAAAACCCTCCTATAATATAAAACCAGAGACAAGACAGTGACATCTGAGGACAATATAGATGTCCCTTTCATCACAGAATACTGTGAAAACAAACACATCATAGAAAAGATCTATAGAAAGCACTGGCCACTTTTAAAGGACGATGACATTTTGGGAGAACTACTAATGTCACACCCGAAATTTATCTACAGGAAAACGAACAATTTAAAGAACAGACTGGCCCCGAGTGTTCCAAAACAAAAAATGGGTGCAGTGGTAGGCCAACATAACAAGAAGATTAAAGGTTTTTTTCCGTGCCCGAATTGTAAG
This sequence comes from Bombina bombina, assembly GCF_027579735.1. Classification (NCBI taxonomy): domain Eukaryota; kingdom Metazoa; phylum Chordata; class Amphibia; order Anura; family Bombinatoridae; genus Bombina; species Bombina bombina. Next base: position 487,129,656 of record NC_069504.1, read on the forward strand.
GCGTGTAGAAATGGCTGAAAAACAACCTCATTCTCATCTGTGCACACTAAAGAAAAGTTTATGATACACAATCTGATAAGATGTGGTGATCATAATGTTATATATCTCATCGAATGTCCTTGCAAATTACAATATGTTGGACAAACTTCCAGACAATTGAAAGACAGAATGAGGGAGCATATACTATGTATAGAGAGAAAAAGTGTAGATTCAGCACTATACAAGCACTTTACAACTAAGCACGGAGGAAACATCAGAGATATGAAATTCTGTGGAATAGAGATAGTGAGAAAGAATTGGAGAGGGGGTAACCACGAACATAAACTACTTTTACATGAGTCTAAATAGATATTTACCCTGAATAGCCTGTATCCAAAGGGCCTAAACAATAAAGAAGATCTCTCACATCTGTTCAGTCTCACAAAATAAAGCTAAACCATTGGATAGCAGAGACACCCACTCCCCTATTCTCCATCTAATCACATATCTCTCCCCTCATCACCTCCATTTTAAATATAGACTATCCTCTTTAAGACTGTAGATCTGGTTAACCCATTCATGTGCACATTAGGTAAGAGGCCTCCACTGTTTTCTCAGCCTTCACCCTTCTTTGGAGCATCCCATAGAATAGTCCGATCTATACATTATGGCCCAATTTGCTTTTTAGACTTTCTACTTACAAGGTTTTACTGATAGTGTTTTTAAGTACAGTGTTTTTGTAATATAGAAATTTTAAAGCAAGTTTAAAGGTCTTCAAATTGATACTGGGGTTATTAATTACATTAATTATTTTAATTATTTTAAAGTATTTTAAAGTATTTGTTCACATTTTTAATGGAACAAAAAACTGCCTGAACGGACATCGAGTTTCGACATGAGCTATGAGCAGTTATATATACTACTGGCACTTTGATTTTAGGAGGTACCCATTATAATCCAACCAACATTATATACTTGGCAAGTTCGGACTTCACTAGTATACCCACCAATCTGACTTAGTTTAGATGCTGTTTTATACACCTCATAAGGGTTTTGTTATTATATTGCACTTTTAACGGATCGTATTTTTAATAAGATTGTATTTTTATCAGATTGTATTTTCATCAGATTGTATTTTTTATAGATATTTTTATAGATGTTCTTCATGGTTTGTATTTTAGAACTGTTTAATATATTTGTATGTGTTTGTCAAAGTACATTAATCACTTGTAATACATTAATTACAGTGAGATGTACACACGATCCTGGCAAACACCGAATTATTGTTTTATGTACCCAACATGTTACCTACTTTATTCAAATTTCATCTAAAAGCAGCTTAGAATGTTAATTCTTGGTCCCTATGTCTTCACGTCAATAAACACTGGAACCGGAAGTGTTAGACAGCGATACCGGAAGTGTAAAACCGGTACATACAGCAATAAGAAATGACGCTATATGCACTATATCCATTAACTAGCCAAAGTAGAGTTAGAGTTGATACTTGACATTATTCAATTTGTCATGATTTAAGGTTAGAAATACTAACATTTACAAGCAGCGATAATAAGAAACAACACAAACCGGAATCGCCATAAAACAGCGATACCGGAAGTGAAAGTTAAACCGGAAGTGCTAAAAAACAGCGATACCGGAAGTAAAAGATGTACATACGATACTAACATATAGAGACAACAGAAATATAAATCGAAAGCTTTTAATCTATTCACAAATGATCTACTTACCAAAAAACAAAGGGGGCCCATGCTTAATAAACAAATAGAGAGTTATATAAGCAAGATACTGAAATTTACTCATAGGACAAAAGCCATAATTAGTACACAGAAGGGAAACCGGAAGTCAACACAGTAAATACTAGCGAAACCGGAAGTGCAGGTCGATACCAATCTAATCAACGCTAAATATGCTAACCAAGGGCATATATGTATAGGCAATATCCCAGACAGAATTGACCTTGAGAAAACAACAAGGAGTTAAAATAAAATAATTTTTTTTTTTTAGTAGCATAATTTAAAACGAAACATTTTGCCCATACCCATAATGCACTTCACAGGAAAGGGCGTGGCCTACCAGATTTTGGCGCCCAAACATCAATTACAGCTCTTATAAATTGCCTTAGCTTACTCATAATGTTAGTCTTGATAAAGGCCAGGAGGATATGGCCGAAACGCGTCGACTGATTTGAGTAAGCATAATACTGATACATCCACTGAACAGTTTGTATATATTATAGTATTGTTTGTTTTCTTTGCAGGTTTTTGCTCAGCTTTATTTTATTTTATTGTATTCAACTGGGTGACAACTTCACTACACAGATTCCACTATATCATTTTGGACACATATTGATTAACCTTTGAAAGACTAATATCATTTTGTTTCACCAATTTGAGGATTTCTACACTTTTTGTGAAAGAACTTATATTTTCTTCACATTTTTATTATTTTTTATTTTTTCCAACTTTTTTCACTTTTTTTTGACATCCAGCGATCACATTGTTTTTACACTTTCAAGTTTGTATTTTTTCAATCACAGGATATACACTATTTTGGAATTTTTCTGAATTGGACATAAAATAGAGACACTTTGCTTTTTTGTCACATTATTATCTGTTTGGATAAATACAATTATAAGAACACTCATCAATATCCGGACTGTACCATAGAGTACCACCCACATTAAGATATTTGGACTATCAGGCCATTCATTGTCAGACGTTTTAGGTGCACCAGGTCATTTTTTCTTTTACATTTTTATTTTTATTATCTATTTTTATTATCTATATTTTTTCTGATTTTAAATCATTTCGTTATTGTAACATGGATCCATGATTGTTTATGAATGTGTAATATTTTCTATTGACTGTTATTTTTATTGACTATATGTTTTAGAAGATCACCGGAACTTTTAACCGACATTTTAAACCGATTGTGTTGAATAAATATTGATATACATTTATAAACTTATATACCCACCTCAGCATTATTTATTCTGTACATCCACTCCTAACTACTAGTAGGAGGACCCACATTGTGGGCAACATTTGTCTCCCTTCCCCATCCTCAGCCTACTTTGGCGCTCACCTCCACCCCCTATCATTTTCTGTTTACATCGGGTACACTAGGGTATCCGTTGAGGAGAGCTAGAGGTACTCCCAATCCCCATCCCCCATCTGTTTTCTGCGCAGGATTTACATTCGTTCTCTTTGATGATTATGGTTTACAGCTCATGAAAACCCCAAATCCACAATCTCAGAAAATTAGAATATTGTGAAAAGGTGCAATATTCTAAGCTCAAAGTGTCCCACTCTAATCAGCTAATTAAGCCTTAACACATGCAAAGGGTTCCTGAGCCTTTAAATGGTCTCTCAGTCTGGTTCAGTAGGAATCACAATCATCGGAAAGACTGCTGACCTGACAGTTGTGCAGAAAACCATCATTGACACCCTCCATAAGTAGGGAAAGCCTCAAAAGGTAATTGCAAAAGAAGTTGGATGTTCCCAAAGTGCTGTATCAAAGCACATTAATAGAAAGTTATGTGGAAGGGAAAAGTGTGGAAGAAAAAGGTGCACAAGCAGCAGGGATGACCGCAGCCTGGAGAGGATTGTCAGGAAAAGGTCATTCAAAAGTGTTGGGGACTTTCACAAGGAGTGGACTGAGGCTGGAGTGCATCAAGAGCCACCACACACAGGCGGATCCTGGACATGGGCTTCAAATGTCGTATTCCTCTTGTCAAGCCACTCCTGAACAAAAAACAACATCAGAAGCGTCTTACCTGGGCTAAAGAAAGACAGACCTGGTCTGTTACTCAGTGGTCCAGAGTCCTCTTTTCTGATGAGAGCAAATTTTGCATCACATTTGGAAACCAAGGACCCAGAGTATGGAGGAAGAATAGAGAGGCACACACTGCAAGATGCTTGAAGTCCAGTGTGAAGTTTCCACAGTCTGTGTTGATTTGGGGAGCCATGTCCTCTGCTGGTGTTGGCCCACTGTGCTTCATTAATTCTAGGGTCAATTCAGCCGTCTACCAGGAAATTTTGGAGCACTTCATGCTTCCTTCCGTAGACAAGCTCTATGGGGATGCTGACTCCATTTTCCAGCAGGACTTGCCAAGAGAAAGATGAGAGACATGAGACCTAACAATGCAGAAGAGCTGAAGGCCGCTATTAAAGCATCCTGTCCTTCCATAACACCTCAGCAGTGCCAAAGGCTGATAGCTTCCATGCCACGCCGCATTGAGGCAGTTATTGCTGCAAAAGGGGCCCAAACCAAGTACTGAGTACATACAGTATGCATGCTTATACTTTTCAGAGGTCCGATATTATTTTATGTACAATCCTTGTTTTATTGATTGCATAAATAAAAAGAGAGAAGCGCTCAACCTGGGAACGAACAATAGCATAATAGCTTGCTCTATGGCTAGTTACTACCCAAGAAGCAGTCTCTTTTTGCTCAACATGTGCCTTTCACAGAGAAGAACTTTCCTGAAGCATATCAGTCTGATCCTGACTTCACAGTACAGTCCAGCCCCGAAGTACCAGGCAATCCCTCTCTTAACGAGAGAAACAGCAAAACCCCAGACGTATGTTTGGGCCTATTGCGGGCCTTGTCAGTGAGGTGCAGCCATATCCCTCTAGGCACACTGAGCAACGGGTCCATGTCTGGATTCCCGCATCACACTTAGGGAGACTTCCCAAAATGTCATAATCTGCATAAATAAAAAGAGAGAAGCGCTCAACCTGGGAACGAACAATAGCATAATAGCTTGCTCTATGGCTAGTTACCACCCAAGAAGCAGCCTCTTTTTGCTCAACATGTGCCTTTCACAGAGAAGAACTTTCCTGAAGCATATCAGTCTGATCCTGACTTCACAGTACAGTCCAGCCCCGAAATACCAGGCAATCCCTCTCTGAACGAGAGAAACAGCAAAATCCCAGACGTACGTTTCAGCCTATTGTGGGCCTCGTCAGTGAGGTGCAGCCATATCCCTCTAGGCGCATTGAGCAATGGGTCCACATCTGGATTCCCGCATCACACTTAGGGAGAATTCCCAAAATATCATAATTTGCATAAATAAAAAGAGAGAAGCGCTCAACCTGGGAATGAACAATAGCATAATAGCTTGCTCTTTGGATAGTTACCACCCAAGAAGCAGCCTCTTTTTGCTCAACATGTGCCTTTCACAGAGAAGAACTTTCCTGAAGCATATCAGTCTGATCCTGACTTCACAGTACAGTCCAGCCCCGAACTACCAGGCAATCCCTCTCTGAACGAGAGAAACAGCAAAATCCCAGAAGTACGTTTCGGCCTATTGTGGGCCTCGTCAGTGAGGTGCAGCCATATCCCTCTAGGCACACTGAGCAACGGGTCCACGTCTGGATTCCCGCATCACACTTAGGGAGACTTCCCAAAATGTCATAATTTGCATAAATAAAAAGAGAGAAGCGCTCAACCTGGGAACGAACAATAGCATAATAGCTTGCTCTATGGCTAGTTACCACCCAAGAAGCAGTCTCTTTTTGCTCAACATGTGCCTTTCACAGAGAAGAACTTTCCTGAAGCATATCAGTCTGATCCTGACTTCACAGTACAGTCCAGCCCCGAAGTACCAGGCAATCCCTCTCTGAACGAGAGAAACAGCAAAACCCCAGACGTACGTTTCGGCCTATTGTGGGCCTTGTCAGTGAGGTGCAGCCATATCCCTCTAGGCACACTGAGCAACGGGTCCATGTCTGGATTCCCGCATCACACTTAGGGAGACTTCCCAAAATGTCATAATCTGCATAAATAAAAAGAGAGAAGCGCTCAACCTGGGAATGAACAATAGCATAATAGCTTGCTCTATGGCTAGTTACCACCCAAGAAGCAGCCTCTTTTTGCTCAACATGTGCCTTTCACAGAGAAGAACTTTCCTGAAGCATATCAGTCTGATCCTGACTTCACAGTACAGTCCAGCCCCGAAATACCAGGCAATCCCTCTCTGAACGAGAGAAACAGCAAAACCCCAGACGTACGTTTCGGCCTATTGTGGGCCTCGTCAGTGAGGCCTCGTCAGTTGTGCAGAAAACCATCATTGACACGCTCCAATGAGGAGGGAAAGCCTCAAAAGGTAATTGCAAAAGAAGTTGGATGTTCCCAAAGTGCTGTATCAAAGCACATTAATAGAAAGTTATGTGGAAGGGAAAAGTGTGGAAGAAAAAGGTGCACAAGCAGCAGGGATGACCGCAGCCTGGAGAGGATTGTCAGGAAAAGGCCATTCAAAAGTGTTGGGGACTTTCACAAGGAGTGGACTGAGGCTGGAGTGCATCAAGAGCCACCACACACAGGCGGATCCTGGACATGGGCTTCAAATTTCGTATTCCTCTTGTCAAGCCACTCCTGAACAAAAAACAACATCAGAAGCGTCTTACCTGGGCTAAAGAAAAACAGACCTGGTCTGTTACTCAGTGGTCCAGAGTCCTCTTTTCTGATGAGAGCAAATTTTGCATCGCATTTGGAAACCAAGGACCCAGAGTATGGAGGAAGAATGGAGAGGCACACACTGCAAGATGCTTGAAGTCCAGTGTGAAGTTTCCACAGTCTGTGTTGATTTGGGGAGCCATGTCCTCTGCTGGTGTTGGTCCACTGTGCTTCATTAAGTCTAGGGTCAATGCAGCCATCTACCAGGAGATTTTGGAGCACTTCATGCTTCCTTCCGCAGACAAGCTCTATGGGTATGCTGACTCCATTTTCCAGCAGGACTTGGCACCTGCCCACCTTGGGATTACTGTGCTTAATTGGCCAGCAAACTCGCCTGACCTGAACCCCATAGAGAATCTATGGGGCATTGCCAAGAGAAAGATGAGAGACATGAGACGAACAATGCAGAAGAGCTGAAGGCCGCTATTGAAGCATCCTGGTCTTCCATAACACCTCAGCAGTGCCACAGACTGATAGCTTCCATGCCACGCCGCATTGAGGCAGTAATTGCTTAAAAAGGGGCCCACACCAAGTACTGAGTACATACACTATGCATGCTTATACTTTTCATAGGTCCGATATTGTTCTATGTACAATCCTTGTTTTATTGATTGCATGTAATATTCTAACGGCTAGATTTAGAGTTTTGTCGGTAACGACCCGAAAAGCTAACGCTGGCTTTTTTCTGGCCGCACCATAAAAATAACTCTGGTATTGAGAGTCCACATAAAGGCTGCGTTAGGCTCCAAAAAAGGAGCGTAGAGCATATTTAACGCAGCTTCAACTCTCGATACCAGAGTTGCTTACGCAAGCGGCCAGCCTCAAAACGTGCTCGTGCACGATTCCCCCATAGGAAACAATGGGGCTGTTTGAGCTGAAAAAAAACCTAACACCTGCAAAAAAGACGCGTTCAGCTCCTAACGCAGCACCATTGTTTCCTATGGGGAAACACTTCCTACGTTTGCACCTAACACTCTAACATGTACCCCGAGTCTAAACACCCCTAACATTACACTTATTAACCCCTAATCTGCTGCCCCCGCTATCGCTGACCCCTACATATTATTATTAACCCCTAATCTGCCGCTTCGTAAACCGCCGCTACTTACATTATCCCTATGTACCCCTAATCTGCTGCCCTAACATCGCCGACCCCTATATTATATTTATTAACCCCTAATCTGCCCCCCACAACGTCGCCTCCACCTGCCTACACTTATTAACCCCTAATCTGCCGAGCGGACCGCACCGCTATTATTATAAAGTTATTAACCCCTAATCCGCCTCACTAACCCTATAATAAATAGTAATCTGCCCTCCCTAACATCGCCGACACCTAACTTCAATTATTAACCCCTAATCTGCCGACTTGAGCTCACCGCTATTCTAATAAATGTATTAACCCCTAAAGCTAAGTCTAACCCTAACACTAACACCCCCCCTAAATTAAATATAATTTTAATCTAACGAAATTAATTAACTCTTATTAAATAAATTATTCCTATTTAAAGCTAAATACTTACCTGTAAAATAAATCCTAATATAGCTACAATATAAATTATAATTATATTATAGCTATTTTAGGATTAATATTTATTTTACAGGTAACTTTGTATTTATTTTAACCAGGGACAATAGCTATTAAATAGTTAAGAACTATTTAATAGCTAAAATAGTTAAAATAATTACAAATTTACCTGTAAAATAAATCCTAACCTAAGTTACAATTAAACCTAACACTACACTATCAATAAATTAATTAAATAAAATACCTACAATTACCTACAATTAAACCTAACACTACACTATCAATAAATAAATTAAATACAATACCTACAAATAACTACAATGAAATAAACTAACTAAAGTACAAAAAATAAAAAAGAACTAAGTTACAAAAAATAAAAAAATATTTACAAACATAAGAAAAATATTACAACAATTTTAAACTAATTACACCTACTCTAAGCCCCCTAATAAAATAACAAAGCCCCCCAAAATAAAAAAAATCAGATTGAACTTGATTCTGATTGGCTGATTCCATCGGATGGAAGACCTCTTCTGCCCCGCTTGGATGAAGACTTCTACCGGATGGAGGACCTCTTCTTGCTCCGCTTGGATCAAGACTTCGGACCCTCTTCTGGACCGATCGCTGAACCCGGTGAGGTGAAGACAAGGTAGGGAAATCTTCAGGGGCTTAGTGTTAGGTTTATTTAAGGGGGGTTTGGGTTAGATTAGGGGTATGTGGGTGGTGGGTTGTAATGTTGGGGGGGGGTATTGTATGTTTTTTTTTACAGGCAAAAGAGCTGAACTTCTTGGGGCATGCCCCGCAAAGGGCCCTGTTCAGGGCTGGTAAGGTAAAAGAGCTTTGAACTTTAGTAATTTAGAATAGGGTAGGGCATTTTTTTATTTTGGGGGGCTTTGTTATTTTATTAGGGGGCTTAGAGTAGGTGTAATTAGTTTAAAATTGTTGCAATATTTTTCTAATGTTTGTAAATATTTTTTTATTTTTTGTAACTTAGTTCTTTTTTATTTTTTGTACTTTAGTTAGTTTATTTCATTGTAGTTATTTGTAGGTATTGTATTTAATTTATTTATTGATAGTGTAGTGTTAGGTTTAATTGTAGGTAATTGTAGGTATTTTATTTAATTAATTTATTGATAGTGTAGTGTTAGGTTTAATTGTAACTTAGGTTAGGATTTATTTTACAGGTAAATTTGTAATTATTTTAACTATTTTAGCTATTAAATAGTTCTTAACTATTTAATAGCTATTGTACCTGGTTAAAATAAATACAAAGTTACCTGTAAAATAAATATTAATCCTAAAATAGCTATAATATAATTATAATTTATGTTGTAGCTATATTAGGATTTATTTTACAGGTAAGTATTTAGCTTTAAATAGGAATAATTTATTTAATAAGAGTTAATTAATTTCGTTAGATGTAAATTATATTTAACTTAGGGGGGTGTTAGTGTTAGGGTTAGACTTAGCTTTAGGGGTTAATACATTTATTAGAATAGCGGCGAGATTCGGTCGGCAGATTAGGGGTTAATAATTGAAGTTAGGTGTCGGCGATGTTAGGGAGGGCAGGTTAGGGGTTAATAAATATAATATAGGGGTCGGCGATGTTAGGGCAGCAGATTAGGGGTACATAGGGATAATGTAGCTGGCGGCGGCGTGCGGACGGCAGATTAGGGGTTAATAAGTGTAGGTAGCTGGCGGGGACGTTGTGGGGGGCAGATTAGGGGTTAATAAATATAATATAGGGGTCGGCGGTGTTAGGGGCAGCAGATTAGGGGTACATAAGGATAACGTAGGTGGCGGTCGGCAGATTAGGGGTTAAAAAATTTAATCGAGTTGCGGCGATGTGGGGGGACCTCGGTTTAGGGGTACATAGGTAGTTTATGGGTGTTAGTGTACTTTAGAGTACAGTAGTTAAGAGCTTTATGAACCGGCGTTAGCCCAGAAAGCTCTTAACTACTGACTTTTTCCTGCGGCTGGAGTTTTGTCGTTAGATTTCTAACGCTCACTTCAGACACGACTCTAAATACCGGAGTTAGAAAAATCCCATTGAAAAGATAGGATACGCAATTGACGTAAGGGTATCTGCGGTATGGAAAAGTCGCGGCTGAAAAGTGAGCGTTAGACCCTATTTTGAGTGACTCCAAATACCGGAGGTAGCCTAAAACCAGCGTTAGGAGCCTCTAACGCCGGTTTTCACGGCTACCGCCCAACTCTAAATCTAGGCCTAATTTTCTGAGATTGTGGATTTGGGGTTTTCATGAGCTGTAAGTCATAATCATCACAATTATAACAAATCACGGCTTGAACTATCTTGCTTTGCATGTAATGAGTCTATCTCATATATTAGTTTCACCTTTTAAGTTGCATTAGTGAAATAAATTAACTTTTGCACGATATTCTAATTTTTCGAGTTTCACCTGAATGTCTAAATATGTATATTTATGTATATGTATATGTATATATATATATATATATATATATATATATATATATATATATATATATATATATACAGGTGGCCCTCGTTTCACAACGGTTCAATTTACACCGTTTCAGAATAACAACCATTTTTCCCAGTCATGTGACTGCTATTGAAAAGTATTGAGAAGCAGTGAATTTATTAAAATAGCCTGTAGATGGAGTTATCTGCTTGTGTTGCAACAAAGCCAAGCAAGCTGAAATTAATCCGTTTAACCAGACCTGAGCTATCGAGCAGATTTCAAAGGAACAAGATCTTTCTGTCTATAAATCAGTCCAGATTGGAATGCATAGAAAGAACTGTTTGCAGAAAAATGCAAGTGAAGTCTGTGTTGTGTGATTATTTTATTAGGTTTATAATGCTGGTTAGCAAATATTTTTGTTAAATTAACTTAGTTTAATTATATATTCTGTGTTGTGTGATTACTTTATTAGGTTTATAATGCTGTTTATCATTTAAAGTCTTCATTTCAAAGCTTTAAAAATAATGTATTAGGTGTTACTTATGACAGTTTTGAGAGGGGCCTGGAACCTATCTCCCTCACTTCCCATTGACTTACATTATAAAATGGGTTTCAATTTACAACGGTTTTGATTTACAACTATTCCTTCTGGAACCTTACCCCAGCGTAAACTGAGGGCTACCTATATATATATATATATATATATATATATATATATATATATATATATATATATATATATGTTTATATGTGTGTACATATGTGTTTATGTATTTATATTGTATATATGTATTTACAGACATATATACACATATAAACACATAAATAGATATGTAAACATATATAGACATATACATATATATATATAGTGTGTGCTTTGGAGCCCTTTGCAGTTAAGTAGCTGAAAACATGTAAAAATATTTAATATATATTAATATTAATATTTATGCAATATTTATATTTAATAAAGTGTTATACTGTGTGTAAATACTTCACATTCCAATATTCTGCACATAGCAGAATATGTTCTAAGTATTTATAAACAGATATTCCTACATATATATCTGTATATATATATAAATATATATATATACAGTATATATATATATATATATATATATATATATATATATATATATATATATATATATATATATATATATATATATATATATATAGGTATCTATTGTACCAAAATATCATCATATGTAGAAATATGTATTTATGCATTAATTGAACATAATGTCCTATGTGAAGAACATTGGAATGTGAAATATACATATTTTTTTGTAATTAAGTATTTTTATTGAGTTTTCAATGTTTACAACATTAATGAAAAAAATAAAATAAAAACAACAATATTCCCTCGTGAGGGTACATTAAACATAGGAAATAACAAGTACAAAATAAAAAAAAACATAGATCTCCAAGGAGGAATCCATCTCCAAAAGAGAGACTAGTATACCTGAGTTGGAGTCTGTTAAGTCCAAGTTTGAGACCTTAATTTGAAACAACAGATAACTCTATGTAGTAGTAGCTATTCTGTTTGATAGTAAACTGCTACAGAAGTAGAAAAAAAGGGGGGATAGGAAGAGAGGGAGGGGGACAGACTACCGAGTAGACGAGAAGTGGTGTATGATATATAATGGAAGTGCTCGACTGAGGAGAACAACTTGTTTTAGGTTATTTAATTACTTTCTGTTCCCATATAAAAATAATATCCAATATAGTGTAATGAAGTTTCTCAAGTGAAAGTACGTGATCAACAACATTTGGGGTGTGAGGACTTGTTGTTTATTCCAAAACCTAGGAATTAAGCGCTTTGCGCAATTTATCATACATTGTAGTAGTTTCTTACGATATAGGCAGCAAAGTTTTGGGAGGTCATTCAGTAGAATCAGAGCAGGGTTTAGTTTTTAGTTCTATAATGATGTCTAGTATAGAGTTGATATGTGCATTTATAGTATGCCAATAGTGATTAAGTAAGGTACAATACCAAAATATATGTACGAGAGAGACAATCTCACCACAGTGTCTCCAACATAGACGGGAGGCACCTGGAAAGATGTTATGGAGTCTATGAGGGGGGAGGTACCATCTCAGTAACATTTTATAATTTAGTTCCACTATCATTGGTGAAATGGATGATTTTTTTGGTCATTAAGAATATATTATTCCTTTGTTTTTGAGTAAATGTTAAATTAAGTTCCTTTTGCCATTTGGTTAAGTAAGAGGGTATGGGTATTGAAGTGGGACTTTGCAATATTTTATGGATCATGGAGATATGTGATTTGTGGAGTGATGGGGTTGTGCATAATGTTTCAAAAGGTGTAAGAGGTCTTGTAAAATCGGATTTGTGTGGAAAGGTTAAGAGTGCATGCCGAATTTGCAAATAGGAAAACCATTTGTGGAAGGGTGGGCCAAAATTTGATTTTAGGTCAGCTTGTGTTCTGAATTGTCCGTTTGGAAGAAGCAGAAGACTGGGGAAGGTAATTGCTGGTCTACTGGGTGTGATATTTGTATTAGGTCAGGCTGTATAAATAAAGTGTTGTTTAGTAATGGAGTTAAGAAATATACATATTTTTATGTCAGGTCAGCGCACTTGAGAATATGCAATAGGGTTTGCGCCCAAGTATGGTGTTAGGGTTTTTTCCACTTTTTTGCTTTGTTGATTTCTTTGGGGGAATAAGTTATCGCATGCGTAATATACGAAGTTCAGCTTTTTACATGCTTCGTATTAGTGGAGAACGAAAACTTTCAACTTATAATATGAGTGCTACCCGACGCACACAAAAAACTTACTTCTAGTGGAGTTACGCTTGAGCGGGAGCATTAAATACTGCTCCACTTAAAATCTGACCCTCAATTGGGCCAAATCTTTCTTAGTAATAAAGAATGGCACATTCTGCATCAGATTTAATGTTTTTGGCAAGATTATCACTTTAATCAAATTGATTTTTGTGGAGGGTGACAAATGTAGACATGCCCAATTGGATAGATCCTGTTTAATCTTATCAATCAATTTAATTTTCTCACCTCCAGGTAGGATTCCTTGTAACCTTTTTTTGATTGCTAGTGGCTCTATTGCAAGGTTGAATAATAGAGGCCAAAGTGGGCATTCTTGCCTTGTACCTCCAGCAAGATGAAATCTATGCAGTAGCTGTTAAAGAGCTTAGTTAATGTAGGAGTAATTTCAATGTTAAAAATAATTATAATCATGCTATTCCACCTTAAAGGGACATTGTACACTAGATTTTTCTTTGCATAAATGTTTTGTAGATGATGATCCATTTATACAGTCCATCTGGGAGTTTATTTTTGTAATAATGTATAGTTTTGCTTATTTTTAAATAACATTGTGCTGGTTTTCAGACTCCTACCCAAGCGCCAAAGTGTCAGATGTATATATGCGTTTACAGACCACTGCTGGCTCCGGCTTGCCTGTCAGGGTTTTTTCCCTGTTTTGTTTGCCATGTGCTGCTGGCAGCCATTTTACTCACCTCTCTTGCTGTCTGGTGCATACTGTGTGATGCTGCTCATTTCCTGCACTTCCTTTTATGGCCAGACTGGTGTACATCATCCGTGTGAGACAGGATGCAATCTCAGAATTGTGATGTCATCACTTATTATTTATTGGGCCTCTGTTCAGTATGCTTTGCCCTTGTGTTGTCTCAGACCTGTTTGTGAGAGCTCCTGTGTATTACATGGCTGTCTGACGTCCCTCCTGGTTCCTGATCCCTGGCTTGTTCCTGACTCTGCTGTTCTCCTTGTTCCTGATTCCGGCTCGTCTGACTACTCGCTTTGGCTGCTGGCTCGGCTCATCTGACTACAAGCTCTGGTTTTGATTCCTGGCTTGTTATTTGACTTGTGGACTTTTTATTATTTTTTGCAATTAATAAAGGTGTGATTATTTTGCACTTCTTGTCTCAGTCTGATTCCTGGCACCCTGACATTGCCTAATCTGTCTTTTCATATGCAGGGAAGGGGGGAAGAGTATCTGCACACAGCTCCTTTCACTGGGTGTTCCAGTTAATTTCATCAACAGTGCTAAATTTGGAGCTTCTAAGTAAGTTTTTAAAAGGTTTTATACTGGATTTTTTTTATCAGTATCTGTGCATATTCTTCTTTATAGTAGTGTCTATTAAATACAGTTATATGAAAATTGGTGTATACTGTCCCTTTAAGCATGAATTCTCCCCCTTACAGATAACACATCTACAGGAAGAGGAGCTCCCGCCCACCAGCTACTAGTACTTTCAGTTCAGTGTGTCAGTAGAGATGGGAAGTCTGATTCATCTTCATGAATCAGTTTGTTTCGGATGGTTCGTTTAACTAAACCAGTTCATGAACCAATTCATCAGTTCACTTGCTGGGCATGTGATGCATGAGGGACGAGCTTCAGATTCTGCTATTACGCATGCTCCATCAATCCGGTTCCTGAGTCACTGTCTGACTCGTCCTGACACACAATGCAGCATTACATCTATTTCTTACCCATATCATATGGATAACCAGTCTTTTGTTATATATGAAAAACCAAGGTCAAATAAATACAACATGGTGCATAGAACAGAGTATGCTGCATATATTGTGTGGGCTCCAACACAGTGCATAGAACGGAGTATGCTGCATATATTGTGTGGGCTCCAACACAGTGCATAGAACAGAGTATGTTGCGTTTTGTACTGTTGTATTTGCCTAATAGTTGCATTTCTGACAAAAGACTGGTTATCCATGATCATACACAGGGAAGTGATACCTGCTTTATTTACCTAATAGGTATTATAATACATTTACATTAACACAATAATTATTATCCCAGAGCTCCACAGCAATATTTGGGGTAAATTTAAGGGTACTTAGGGTTAACAGGGGTCCTTAGGGTTACGTTATGGTGAGGAGTGTCAGGGTATCTGTAGATATCAGTGGACAATACAAATATATATATATATATATATATATATATATATATATATTAAAATAGAATAAGTATCAATTTATTACGGAGTTCCGTTCTGGAAGGAGCCTCACAGAGAAGAGCGAGTACAACGTCCAGTAGCTCTGGATGTAGCTGAGCCAGCCTTTTCCCTGCACGCCGAAACTCTCTTGCTGGGAACCCGTTCCCAAGTTGAGAGGTAGCAACAGCAGTACGGTACTCCATAGCGCAAGGAAAAGGCCAAGTCGCTAAGGTCGAATCCCATGGACCACACTTTTGGGGGCTAGAGAATACAATAGCAGCCCAAGTGGTCGAAGCTGAAGTCCCCCGAGTAAAGGGACATCTGCCTCCGGAGGTATTGCCTGCAGACACGGCAGATCAGCAGAGGCTAACACAGCCTCACCGAGAGATGCCAAGGCATAGAGGTTGTAACATTTCTATGAGTGCCTACCCAGAGCTGTAGCAAAGACACGGGCCCAGCTAGCTGAAAGAGAGGTATTGAGTGAGGCGGAGCCGCCGGACCGCACACAGGCTGAGCTGGAGTAAATGGTTAATGGCTAGCAGACAGTGGTTAAGCCCCACAGAGAAAAAGGACGAACAAGATAACTAAAGGCTGGTGAAGGGGTCTATTAGCTGCATAGTTCTGGAGTAAACCAGCAGATCGGGGGTGTGGATGTAAGCAGCCTATGTTAAGAACATAAACAGCGCCGGAACATAAGGTGGGAGAAAATCAAACTACCTGGACGGCACTAAAAACGGCAAGTACATAGTGTATTACATACCCGACAATGCTGTATGACACATTTATTATGATACCCTACGCTCAATAAGGGGGCTTACCACTAGGAAACAGAGTTATCATTAGCCTCAGCCGGTTGGGACTTGGCACATAGGAACTGTTAAAAGTCATTTGAGGACACTTGACTGTTTTTGAAGGGGTTAAAAACAAATACTGCAACGAATAAGCTGTAAAAAAGTATTTGGAGACCTGCAGATCTATGGCTGGACACTTCAACATATTTGCTCAGCTTTCACTGTGGGCTAAAAAGATACAAGCTTTTCTCTGAAGGAAATAGAGTTACCATCTGCTACAGCTGCTTGGGACTTGCTTCATAGTAACTTTTTAAGCTTATTTCAAGACATTGGCCTGTTTATATTGGAAGGGGTCCAAAATATATATTGTAACACATTAATTGCAGAAGACATTTTGAGATTTGCAGATAGGTGTTTAGCTTAGCATACCACTGCGGGCTAAAAGAGATATAGGCGTGATTGCTGTGTGATAGGGTTTCACAGTCCTTTCTTATTTTCCCATGACTATTGTATTTTGAGATGTGGCTGGTGTTTTTGGCTATACTACACTAAAGGTGGACGTTATAGTTAATTTAAAGTTATATATAAAGGGTTCAATAGACTAAGGTAATATACACACGAGGGCACTATTCACGCTTCAAGGATATAAAGCAGATAGCTGCATTTATATCAGTACAACCACAAATTAATATAAGAGCTAGCACTTGTTAGAGCCATGATTGGCTCTGTGTTATTATAGACTCACCAAGTTGTTTTATTTTTGTTTTTTTTCGTTTTACACTGTGATTGTTTACACTTTTTTTTTTTTAGTGTTTTTTATGGAAAAGTTTGTTACACAAATGAAATCCAATTCACCAGCTATGCCGGCAAAAGCAAGGGAGAAGAAGATTAAGCCCAGTGACATGGAACACACTATAGAAATCCAGTCACCAATATCCAGAAATTTGGATAAACAAGAGCTGATCGACCAGATCGCAGACCTGATCCTACCTCAATTTAATATACTCAAATCTGAAATTTCAGAACTTATGGGGGAGGTGAGACAGTTTGCCTCACGCCTCTCTGAGGTGGAATCTAGGGTCTCCGACCTGGAGGATCAGGCAGGGACACAAGAGTCTGTGGTTAAAAATCAAAGTGAGGTAATTAAAGCGTTACAAGCATGGTTGGAGGATCTAGAAGATCGCTCCCGGAGGAACAATTTAAAGATTATAGGCCTCCCGAATCTGTCCTACAACAAGATTTAGTGCATTTTGCCTCAATTGAATTACCCAAACTATTAGATCTGCAAAGTACAGAAAAGCCACTAGTAGTAGAGAGAGCACACAGACTGGGTCCTTTGAGATTCAATGTTGATGGTTCAGCAAGGCCCAGACCAGTAATGGTAAAATACTTGTGCTTCCAGGATAAAGTCATGCTTATGAGTCAATACAGGAAAGCAAATCCACTTATGAGAGGGCAGGAAAAAATCCTATTATTTCAGGACTTTTCTCTAGAGACTTCACTTAAGAGAAGGGAGATGGCCCCACACTACTCAACCCTATTTAAAAAAGGCATTCAGGCAAGATTGATATAACCTGCTAAAATAAAGGTGAACATTAATGGGGAAAATCATATTTTAAATAACCCTCAGGAAGCTAAAGAGTATATTAAGAAAGTTGTAAATTGAGGTTAGGAGGTAGCCGTGAAAAATTATTAATAATAAAGTTTCAATGTGGATGATGGGATTCTAACAGATGGGTTAGAGGGTGAATTTTTATTTTTTCATATTTTTTTTCCCTTCTCTCTTCTTTCTGTCTTGTGGTGTCTGCTCGCAAAGGCCCCACAGTTAACATTAAGGGGAAGAGATAAATGATACATTTTCTCTTTTGGAATGTGGGGGTTATCACCTCCCCAGCTAAAAGGAGTATTATTTTAAAACAACTCAAACAGTATAACCCTGATGTGGTTTTTTTACAAGAAACCCACCTGAAGGAAAAAGAAATACCTAAACTGAAAAGTAAATGGGTGGCAGAGGTGATAGCTTCCCCATGTGAGTCACATAAGAGAGGAGTCGCTTTTCTATTTTCCAAGAAACTGGCATACTCTATTGTGTCTCAAGAATATGATAAAAAGGTAGGATATATTATAATTGAGATATAGATCGAGGGTACAAAATATACTTTGTGTAATGTCTATGCCCCAAATCACATAGATCCTAATTTCTGGGATATCTTATATACTAAACTTTTTTCATATTCCGATAAGAACTTAATAGTTGCAGGAGATTTCAATATGACCGTATGTCCCCAAGTAGATAGAATAAGGATTGGAACAAACCCTCATGATAGGAATAGAGAAAGGAAAATTTTTAAAAACTTTATGAATAAATTAAATTTATTGGATATATGGAGAATTAAAAATCCGGATACTAAGGCATTCTCATGCGAATCAAAAACACATAGGGCTATGTCAAGAATTGATATCTTTTTAATTGCGGATAATATGATTAAATTAGATTTAAAACCCACTATACGGGATATAGTGATTTCTGATCACGCAATAATAGCATTAGAAGTCGACGGGAGTAGAAAACAGTAGGTCCAGAACTCCTTTTTTTCCCCTAAATACCTGATACAGGATAGTGATTTTAGGAATTTTCTTACTCATGCATGGACAAAATACGCGGGTAATAATACCCAGAAGCGGCGAAAGCGGTCCTCCGAGGGGAGATTAGAGCCTACTTGGTAAAGTGGAAGAAAAAAAAAGCAGCTAGGGATCTTCAACTAGCCAATAAGCTGGAAAATGCCTATAAAGTCTATATAGTTAACCTTAATGTTAGGACCTGGGAAAGGTACAAAAATGCCAAAATTGAAAGGGATGTCTTTCTTAATCAAAAAGGACATAGGAAAGATCTTAAATCAAAGGCTTTTTTTTCAAGTCACCACGGCAGATCGGCTAAACTGATTAAAACAGTGAAAGGGAAAAATAACATAGTATGTATTCAAAAGAATGGTAAGAGATATACTGCATCACAAGACGTCAGGAAAATATTATTCAAGTATTATCAAGAACTATACGCAAGTCAGGAAATTAATGAGACAGTTAAAAAGTCTTTTTGTAGCAAAATTGTACTGCCTAAAATCTCGGTAGATCAGCTTCAAGAACTAAATATACCAATATCGGTAGAAGAAGTTGTGGCAGTAATAGAGAAGGCAAAAATGAACAAAGCACCAGGACCAGATCAAGTGCCAGTGGAATTTTATAAAATACTTAAGGAGAATATCGCCAAGACACTAGTTAAATTATTTAACAAATACTACATTAATAATAAGATAGACTCCTTGTATTTTACTAATTCGGTTGTAACTCTTATCCCCAAAAAAGACAAAGATCTAGAATTGCCCAATTCATATCACCCTATCTCACTTCTGAATAATGATTATAAACTGTTAGCAGCAATAGTTGCAGATAGACTTAAGAGGTGTATTAATGATTTAATTCATATAGATCAAACTGGTTTCATGATGGGCAGAAGTGTAACTAAGAATATTTGAAAAGCATTATTGACGTTAGACTATTTATGGAATAAAATTAAAGATGATCAGAGGCCCTCTAGGGCAGACATGGCGATATTGACATTGGATGCAGAAAAAGCCTTTGACTCTATAAACTGGAATAATCTATTTACAGCTTTAACGCAGTTTGGGCTAACAGGTGGCTTTTTGAATTTCGTAAAAGTATTGTATAATAATCCATGTTCATATCTATTAATTAATGGGGTTCTTTCCCCCAAGATAACACTGTTCAGAGGTACAAGACAGGGGTGCCTGCTCTCGCCGCTTCTCTTCAATTTAGCTATAGAACCATTAGCTTCCCGCCTTAGACTAGAGTTGGAAGGCATTTCTATTGGCGATAGTAAATTTATCCTTTCCTTGTATGCGGAATAATAAATGAAATTACTACGTTCTGTGGTTATAAAATCAACCAAAATAAATCTGAATTACTATGGATCAGTAAAAAGAAAGATAGTTTAAGACATTTCCCCTTCCAAATAGTAGACCATATTAAATACTTGGGGATTTATTTGTCTAACAACCCTGCCACTTTGTATGCATTAAATTACACTAAATTTTTGGGTGAAGCCAAAATTATGTTGGGGAAATGGAAATCACTTCCAATCTCTCTGTCAGCAAAAATTGTATTATTGAAATCTTTTTTATTTCCACGGTTGTTATATTTAATGCAAAATCTTCCAATATTTATAAAAAGTATAGATGTAGGACAATTTAAGAAGTTATGTACAGAACTCTTGTGGGGGAAGAGGAAGGCACGTTTATCTAGGTATGTCTTGGAGCAGGATAAGGAATTTGGAGGATTTGGGTTGCCAAATATCCAATTTTTTAACTGGACGACTATGGTTAAGATTGCAGTAGACTGGATAACCGAGGCAAACCACTTTTCCTTTTTTGAGATAGAGGAGGGAATGATTAAACCATTTACTTTGAAAGCCGCCTTACATATCACAGCAGGTAAAAGGCCATCAACTATTCGTAATCTGAGTGTCATTCAAAATGTGGTGCTAGCATGACAGAGGTTATGTGGAGTACTAGGGATACAATATACTTTTACTAAACACCTTCCCCTTTTGGGGAACCCTGAGTTTGCACCTGGCCTTAATCTTGGAATTTTTCACGTATGGTACCGGAGGGGATTCAGATATGTTTATCAACTACTTGACCCAGATACCCAAATTATCAAAACATTTGAACAAATTAGAAGAGATTTTGACCTTCCAATATATCATTTTTATGCCTATTTACAAATTAGACATTATTTTGCTCAAAGTATCTCAAAACATAACAATAATGGGGATGTTGGAGTAGTGGAAATGGGCATTAGGCTGCTTAAGAATGGATATTATTCAATTTCGAGTTGGTATAAAATAATTATGTTAAAAAAAGGACAGCGATATTTAGAATCTATTCTCCCCAGATGGCAGGCTATCCTCGGGGAAGGAGAGATCGATATTAGAAAAAGTATTCAGATAGTAGGCTATAAAAACATATTGTGGAAAGAATCCCATAGTAAATCACTAAATTTTTCTACATCTCCCCGGTGATCTTATCTAAATGGGATAAAAAGTGTTCAGGTAGTTGTTTCCACTGTAGGTATCCAAGGGCAGATATTATTCACTGTTTTCGGTTCTGTCCAAAGATCAGCAGATTTTGGAGTAGAGTCAATTTCTGGATAAACAGATTTATCCAACAGAAAGTAAAGCTAGTTCCACTAATGATTATTTGTTTTTTCCAGAATACAACAACAGATCAAGCTTTTATTAATACTGCTATATTGGTAGGGAGGAATCTAATTTTGCAGCATTGGAAGGCAGATAAACCCCCTGGTATTGCAGAGTTTGCACAAAAGATGTTTTCACAAATGATAATAGAGCAATACCAACTAGAGTCAAAGAAAGAGAAACAATGTAAAGCTTTCTTTCAAAAATGGTTAAGGTTAATAGAATCATTCCCCTCTGTAGTACAACTACAGATTATTTACCCCCTACAGAAATCTCTGTTTTTTGAAATGGTAATTCTAGGGGGTCAGCTCCCAGTCTGGTGGGGCAGATGATGAAATGAAGTAAGGGTGAGAGACAAAGATTAGGCAAGAATGAAGACTCTTCTCACATGCAGTTATTTCTGAGAGGTTGTTTTAGTTGGTTTATGGATAAGGGGCAAGAAGCGAGTAGCCACACAGGAAGGAGTGTGTGTTGTGTTTTTTTTTTTTATTTTTGTTTTGTTTATTGTAGGTATAATAAATATGAGAAAAATATTAGCAATGTAACAGGGAAATTACAAATTATTGTCAGTTTACCCTATGTGAAATATCGAAAATATAAGATAATTTCTTCCTTGTTTTTGTTTGAATGTCTTTTTTTTACAAGTAATGATTTTTGTTACATTGCTGATTTCAAAATAAAAGGATGAAAAAAAAGATAGAATAAGTATGAAATCTCTCAAAAAGTAAGTTTGAGCATGCTCATTTTATCACTGAATACTTTCTCCTGATTAACATAGCATCTAAGAGTTCAAAAGAGAGCATCTGTCTCATTAACCAGCACAAACCCCTGGGTTGATGGAGCCAATAGTCTGTGTTTTGGTGGAAAATATGCTCAGAAGCCCTTTGAAAATTTTCAATATACTTTCTGATCTAAGAGAAGCATATGCCAACAGACATGTGATAATTTAACACCATGGCTCACTGGATTTCGTTTGAAGCTTAATTAGATTCAGGAAAACCAGTTTCTAGCTGAAGAGATTACTCATATCACCTAAGTGTGAATTGTCCCCTGCGGAGTTTCCAATATGCAGCCCCAGACAAATTAGCATTTCAAGTCTCTGTATGACATAAAAAAAAATTAATCTTGCAAAAGGAATAGTGCCAGGTTTTCATGTGAGTTTGAAATACTCAAATGAACATGTATATTCAGACACATATTGAATGTGAACATTGAGGTCCGGAAGATTGTCTATGCCTAAGAAGGGTAATATTGGAAGCTGAAAATCTAGGAATCCAGATTTTAACATGTCTTAACCTAGGTGTGTGTGTTTTTTTTTTTTAATCATAGAAGTCTTAAGGATTTGAAGTTTGGACAAATCGTATATATAGTTTTCAAACATTAAATATGTGCCCCAGACTATTAAATAATAGATACAAATAAATTGATATGAAATTGTCTGTTCGTATAATATTAAATGTGAATGTCTGCTAAATGAAAAATATAAATAACCTATTCTTTTTATTTTTCAAGCATCTAACAAATACACGTGTGGTTGTCCCATAAATTGTGTCATACGTTTTACGCACTCAGAAAGAGGTGTACTGAATGTGAAATATGCTGTGTTTTTATAGGAATATAAGATAATAAGATTATGATGTTAGAAATAATACTGATGTTTCATATTAAAATAATCAGGAAAAATGACAAAATATGATCAATGTATATTAAACATATGACCAGACAGGTTTATTAATATAAATAATTTGTGTATTTGATAAACATTTTATAGATTAGATAATTGAACTGCATCAATATTTGAATGAAACTGTTTGTCTCTGTCTGCTGCCCCCGATGGCCTAAATCCAGTATTACAGCCAAAAGACATTTGGCTGTTGAAAATGAAATCTCGCAAATAACCAATCAGGGACAAGCTTCCGAAGGGCCTATCATCCTAATTTCACTAAGGATTAGAATAAAAAGGGGTGGGATTATTTTGCAATATATAACCCCAGGCAAGAGAGAAAAAGAAGGGTGCTGCTTCTGAATTTTTGGCTGACAAACTGCTGCCTTGTGATCCAGTCTATTATAAAGCAACCTGGGCCTAATTTTTATCCATCTTGCAAAAATGACCTCTTTTAATTTATGAGGTGAAATTGGATTTATCAGAGGAAGCCTGGAAGAATTGATTTGCTTATGTATGTTTGTTCTATATTTTAAATATTTTAAAGCAAATACATTCATTATTGCTACAATCTAGCAAAATGTGCTCACGATTTATAAAAAAAAATCTTATGTGACACCTCTGGGGCTCCGTACATTATACTTATTTTTGACACAAAATTCTTTCCATTTTACGACTAGACAGTTCTTAATTTTTTTTTTTATAACAAAATGAAGTATTTTATTTTTGCAGTAGAATGTCCCTTTATCTATAAATATCACTAAAATGCAGCAATAGATATAACAACTGTACGACAAAAGCGTACTAAGCGTACTACATCTCCAGAGTCTCATACACATACAAAAATAGAGATTCAGAATAATGGATATAGCACGAAATAAACAATATACAATTAAAGATCCCATCTCCCTCACATTCACCTAGGAGAACCTATTGGATCTTATAAAACTATCCATAAGTGGGGGGGATTGGGAGGGAGGGGTTATGCGGGTAGGGAGGGTAAGACAAATGAGAGGAACAAGGACTATGATATAGTTTTCCAGACGGGCGAAACCGATATGGGACGACAGGCGCTCCTATCAGGCAGAGAAAGGCTATCCTAAGTCTCGAAGCTGGGCAGCCAGAGGGTGTCAAAGTCAAGCTTCCATTCTGCCCAAACTAATTCGAAAAAGTCAGACCTACCCATGGTGTAGTATATGTTTTTTTCCATGGAGTATATGTATGCCATTGTTGCAACAATATCAGACCATGAGGGGGGCTTACTCTTTTCCTTGCTCTGGCTATTGAAAGTTTGACAGCTGAGAGTAAGTAGATACTGAGTATGCTATAGTGTCTGGGCAATTTACAGGTGCCTAAATGAAATAAAGCCACCTCCGGAGTTCTAGGCAGGGTGATTCCTATGTTTGTTAATGTATTGAAACACCTGTTCCAAAGTGGTCTGAGTTTAGGGTAGCTCCACCAAATATGGGTCATGTCACCTATGTGTATACAGTCTCTCCAACAAGTCTGGGTAGTCATGGGGAAGAGTACGGCTAACCTTGCAGGGACATAATACCAGTGCATAAGGAGTTTGATGTAAGTTTCATAGATGGTGATGCAATGTAATGCTTTTTTTAGTAAGCAGAGGCATACGGTTCCACTCCCTAGTGGGCACTGAGAAATGTAACATCTGCTCTCATTTGAGGATGTGGTGGTTCTTGTCCGTTTGTGTTGCGCCTTCCATCATATTATAGTGTAGGGACATTGGCTTGCCTAACCGAAGCCCCTGCTGTCATCTGGCTTCCCATAAGGTTAGCTGGCAAGAGGATGAGGGCTTAAAGCCCCAACTGGATAGTAAGCTAATTACTCGGGTATATTCAAATGTCAGGTATGATGGGATGGGCATAGAGCTCCCTAATTGATTGAGTGTGATGAAGGCACTTTGCGAGACCGTGGACCATAGGACCACGACTTTCAGGATACCCAATTTAGCCCATGATACCGGGTGTGAATCCTGTAGGCCAGTGAGAAGGCCAGCTATAGTAGTGATTGGGGATGGGTGAGGAGCCACCTGTTTGTAATGGCTGTTCCCAGATAACCAGACATTCTCGAATAACCGGGTTCACCACGTTGAGGTTTTGTCTGCTGTGTGGAGGGGGTCCATATCAGGTCCCTCAGGGATAAGTCATAGGGTAGAGACGCCTGTTTGATACTCCTCCTTTTACTATCCAAATCTTTTACACCCCACTGGGATATTTGAATGAGCATTGCCGCCTCAAAGTATCTAGATATGGATGGGGAGGTCACCCCCCCCATGCATTCTAGTGGATTGTAAAAGATTTTGGGCTACTCTGGGGGGTTTGCCCTGCCAAATGTACTTAGTGCATGCACTCTGAAATTGTAATAGGAGGGACCTAGGTATCCTAATAGGTAGACATCTTAAAACATATGTTAGTTTGGGAATGTAGCTAATTGTAAGGGCAGCTATACGTCCCATCCATGAGATGGATTTAAAGTTCCACTTCCGGTTCAAAGACCGGAGTTCAGAAAGTAGGGGTTTATAGTTGTCATCTATCATTTGGGGGAGTTCATTGGATAATTTGACTCCTAGGTGAGACATATGTTTGTCATTGGCTATAAATTTGTATCTATCATGAATAGATTTGGAGATATTCTCGGGGAAACACCAGGTGTATATCTCAGATTTATTATGGTTCAATTTATAGTACAAAAGGGCACCAAAGGTCTCCAGAAGGGATAAGAGTTTGGGGATCGTTTGTAGGGGTGTGGAGGAGAAGATTGTTGTGCCATTGGCAAATAGGGCCACTTTATGCACTGTGCCATGGAGCATGACCCCTTCGATATCCCTATCTTCCCTAATGGCAGTGGCTAGGGGTTCAATCACTAGTGCAAACAGAATGGGGGAAAGGGGACAGCCCTGTCGTGTGCCATGGCTTTGAGGGGTTTGATTACTGGTTTGACCTCCTGACATGTGATGGGAACGTCTATGGTTTCAATTTGGGCCTTGTCTAGGGTAGGGAGTTTCAAAGAGCGTAGAAAGGGGCCTATAGCTTCTGATGGGGCTGGCCTGGATGTCCCCTTGTCCTGTATGCTGTAGAGGTCAGAATAGTACTCACAAAACTGCTGGCCTATCGAGGAGGGGAGTCTGAAGGTCTGTGTACCCTGCCTGAGCTTGTGAATATGAGATGCGCTTGTGCGCTGCCTTCGTTTGTTGACAAGTATGGTGTCTGCGGTGTTACCCTTTGAATATATAAGCTGTTTTAATTTAAAGAGATTGGATTGGGTCTTTCTAAATTCCAATTGGCATACGTGCCTTCTAAGGTCCTTGACTTCCTGGTCAGAGTCTGTAGTGTCTGAGGTACGACTATGGAGTTCTAAAGATCGTAACCTACAGTGTGCCTGAGACAAAGAGAGGACTGTCTGCTTCCTCAGATGGGCCTGTTTGCGTGTAAAGAGTCCACGAGTGGTGGCCTTAAACGCCCCCCAAATCACGTCATCACGGAGCTCGGGAGAATCATTAATGCGCAAAGTAAATTTTATTTCTTTCCCGAGTTCCTCTCTGAAGGGGATATCTGATAATAGGTGGTGGGGTAGCCTCCAAGAGGGTCTGGATCTAGAAGTGTGTTTAGAATTTAGGTCCATTATGACCTGGTCATGGTCGGACCATGGGTATGTGGATATACTCGTGGACCATTAGAGATCTAGGGTGGCAAAAAAAGTAGTCTTACCTAGAGAATGTGGTGTGAGGATGGGAAAAGTGAGTGTAGTCCTTATTTAGGGGATGTAGGGACCTCCAAATTTCAAACTAGTTAAACCGGGTCATAAGCTCTCTAAATCTACTGTTCGTAGAGTCGGGGGCTGCGGGTCTCCTCTTGGGAGGCGTCTTTTTCCTATCTAACCTGCTGTCCCACACCATGTTCAGGTCACCCGCTAGGATCACCCTACCCTGTTTGAACTGTTCAACTTTGTTTAATATCTTCCGCAGGCATCTAGGTAGGCATCTAGGTTGTAAGGTGTTTGGTAAATAGGTAGAGACTAGGATGTAAGTGACATGGTCTAGGTTGCAGATGAGGATAAGGTATCTCGCTTGGGGGTCCCTGATCACATGAAGGGGTTTCGAAGGCCACTCTTTTATGTACTAATATGGCTATGCCTCTAGCTTTTTTGGAGTAGGAAGCTACCTCAATGACAGGAAAATCTCGGGAGATATATACGGGGGGTGGTTGTCTATTAGTAGATGCGTTTCTTGGAGGAAGGCCACATCGGCCTTATGGAAACGCAGGGATCTGACTAGGAGGCTCCTCTTACCAACAGTGTTCAAGCCTCTGACATTGTGGGTAATGAACCTGAGAGAGGACATATATGGACCAATGCCCAATAGGATCTAGTTACCTGGGAAGGATCTGGGGTGGAAGTTGGATATGGGGGACAGGGAGGGGGTGAGAATTTGGTGGAATTAGTCCACCTATGGGGGGCCAAGTATGGGCTCCAAAGGCTGGGGGGGAGCAAACGCAAACTGGTGGGAAAGGGGCTGGAGTGAGCAGCCCCACTCTCAGTAGGAACATATCAAACAAGAAAAACTAGCTAAATTGTGAACTGTAAACATGCTAAGTATGAGTGATTATAAGGTGCATTTTAACAGTATCTAACGAAAAACATTCACTTAAATACATCTATAATGCTTCAGGTCGGTAAGGCTTGAGGCCTCAAGGAGTGGTCAGGGGGGCTGGGTTTCTGCCGTTTAGATCTCTGCTCTTTGAGAGTCCATTCTAGGGCCGAGACCCTTAATCTAGAAGGGGCTGCCGTCTGGGGTTCCGGATCTGTCTGAATAACCCAGTTAGCAAGAAGAGGAAGTCCTACCCATGGAAGGGGAGGACACCACGTGGGTCTGATTGTCCATTGTCACAATGAGTTTAGTGGGGAATCCCCATCTGTATTTAATATTAACATCCCTGAGCTGACTAGTAATAGGAGCATATAGCCTGTGTTGCTGCAACGTATGAGAAAATGTCCTTGAAGTTGTCAGGAAGAGTGGGTCTATAGAAGGCAGCCTGCATTAAATGATCTTTAAAGGTGAAGTGGTGGAAAAAACCACCACGTCCCGTGGCTTGTCTGATGCCATCGACCTTGGTCTAAGAGCCCTATGGGCCCACTCCATGACGTGCGAGGTGCCCTCCAGAGGACCCAAAAGTGCAATGTATAGCGATTTAAGAAAGTCTTGTAGGTCACCTGCGGCCAAACTCTCAAAAATGCCTCGGAAGCGGACGTTGTTCCTTCTGGCCCTGTCTTCTACGTCAGCTAATTTCAATTCAAGCTGGTTAATTTGTTCTGCAAGGTTCTCAGCATAAGAGTGCAGGTTAGAGTGGTCGGTGACTAATTCATCATGTTGCCGCTCAAGAGTGTCCACTCTATCACCAATTTCCGCTATGTCCTTCTTGAGCTCTGCTGAGCTTCACTGGATCTCCACTGTGATGGATTTGGTCTGTGCCGTTAGCATTTTTTTCATTGTACTTTCTGTAATGTAATGACTTAGGTGGGCAGCAGACTGAGAACTTGATTGACAGCCCTCATCCTGCGACTCAGGGTCGCTAGCTTCTCTCCTCTGGGGGTTAGACTCTTTGTGTGGTTGAGAGAAATGGTCGAGGACAGTCTTTTTGACTGCTGCTGGAGTCCTAGGATTCCTTCTTGAGGAGTGCGGCATGATGGGCTCAGCGGGGGAGTGGGATGTGATCTTTCAAATTGGCAGACCCCTGACCACGGAAAACTCTGTGAGGGACAAAAAAGAAAGGCAAACAAACCTTATACCTGACTTAAAACCTTTTTCTATAGCATAGGGAGCTAGTTATACTATGCTAGAGCGGTACTGGACACAACCTACCCGTAGGGGTCACACCTATAGCATGTCAACCTACATCAAATCAACAAAGTTTTGGAGACACAGAATGATGTCTAGCCTATTCAGATAAGGATGTCTCTATAGTCCCCTGTGCACCTCAGGGAGGGGGGTATGACCCGAAGGAAGGGAAAAAGGAAAGAGACAGTGACCAGCCCAGACATGCTGGGCCGGAAAGGGGGTGGTGCAAGGGGGACCACAGCAACCAGTCTCCGCTCGCGAGACTCACAACCTGCGCCAATATGAGTACAGTGCAAGCAAAACAAAATATAACAAAGCAGTATAATGCACCGTAAACCTAATGAAAATTCACCATAGGCTTGGGACTATCCTCAGTAAAGTATTATACTCCCGTAGGTACTTGTAAGTGCTGGGTTAAGTGTAATCAGTAGCGCTAAATATGAGTGTTCTGGTTAGGGTTTAGGCACTTTCTAGGGGTGGCAGTAATAAGGCCAGAGACGGAGTGCGAGTGTAGCAGGGCGATCTAAGTCTCATAAGGCCAGATATAAAATACACTATGTGTGAGGCAGAAATCTATATTGTAATCCTATATGTCTCTCGAAGTATGAAGTTTAATTAATTATTTGCAGGGTACAAAGCCACAGGTGTGTGCTGAACTGGTGTTATATAAACAGCACTTATAGAACAGGTACAAACAGAATGGGTATAAACATAAAAATCACAACTCCACTCTGGGTATGGACCGCAGAGGCACATAAGCTGACGTAGCAGCTAAAACGCAGTTCTTTAAGTATGCTTCAAATGTCCAGAGAAATATCTTAATAAAAGGTTTGTATGTAGTGATATTTCAGGAAGCTTGTAAAATGAGATGCCAGTTCAGGGCCACGTAAATAGGTAAACAATAGAGAGCACAAATAGATATTAGCTCCAGTCCCCATTTTAGTGCAGCCCTTAGGCGAGGTAAAGTCTTATAGGGCTTCCTTACAAGTTCCAAGCTAAACTATCCCAGTATGACCTTGGCACTAAGGCAGGGCTGGATCAATGGTAGTCCCTGGGGAAAGATCACAGTGGAGGGTCCCAGTGAAGTAGGGGTACGCATGGGGCCATGGCTATAAATGAAAAGTTAGGCCACAGGTTTTCTCTCTGTAATGGTGGTTAGGTTCAGTTTGTGCGAGTGGGTCCCCTAATGGTTTTTGATTTTTATCGTTCACTTAGGCCTTATATATGCATGGCTGAACCCCTCTGAAACCTCCACCTCTTCCCCCTCAGTTTTCTCTTGACTGTGCTGAAGTGAAGTGTGTAGGAGCTCACCCCAATGAGGGCCGGGCGAGGAATACATTGAGGGCCCAGAGATAAGGGTAGTATGCAGAGTTCAAATGTTCGTCACCAGCCCGCCTTTGAATATGCCCCCGTATGTGTGGGATAAAACCCCCAGAGTGTATGGGAGAGGAGTGAGGGTGGATCTCTTACCGGTCTGGTGAGATGAGTCGGGACTTCCACGTGGGCTGAGGTATCTCAGGTCGTCTTGTTCTTCTGACCGCCACAGCACAGGAAGGATGACTGGAGCCACCAGAGAGCAAGAACGGAACCTGACCACGCTTCCAAGCTGCCTCCGTTCAAGCGACGGGCCCACCACGGACCACTAGGTAGTAATGACAATTCTCCTGGGCCGGGATGGGAAGATGGTGGCCGTTCACGCCACTCTAAGATACTTGAGGTATTCTCGGTCTCCCAGCCTCGCATCTACCCTCCAGATCTCTTCTTCTGGGCTCCCCTTTATAGGGGTGTCTTCAGTACGTCATCCTCTACTCTGGCTGACAGGCTTACTGATGCATGCCAGCGACTGTCACAGCCAGGTCGCAGTCTCCACACACTGCTCTCAGGGTATCTCAGAGGTAGTTCCACAATGCTCCGGAGCGGAGCCCCAACCCTCCAGAGCCTCGGTGTGGGGATAAGCGGCAGGAACAGGAACCGCTAGTCTGTCTCCTCACAGGCCAGCCTCACGGCCTCGTGGTAAGCGGGGGTAGGATGTTCTTCCGGGTGGCAATCCTCTTCCAGGACAAAGGCAACGGCTTTTGTAGGTGTTGAGAGCTTGTAGGTGAGCCACCGGAGCGGAGCCCCGACCCTCCGGGTGGTCTAATAATCCTCCAACTGAGACCCTGCAACCTGCGGTCGGATGGTTTCTCAAGCCCCCTCTGCTTCAGATCTTGTGATGTATGCAAAATATAGCTTGGGTCTCGTTACACGCTGAATACCCAAGTGAATGTGCCTAGATTGTTAGTAGAAAGTGTCCAAATAAGTGATCTTATCAGCTTGTTATAAGTTTAAACGAACGGAGATGTGCGTCCACTCAGTATGGCGATTAGCTCCGCCCCCCAGTTCTTAAAATTTATATTCATATAAAGATAATGTGGGAAGGCAAATCTCTATAAAGAGTTAGTTCTGTTTTTACCCCAATCTATATCTAAATATATTATCGCATGATAAGAGATAATAATATCACCAACTCCTCTCTTTCTGAAAGAACACAGGTTGGCAATAGCTTCCTCAACTTTTTTTTTTTAAATGAGCTTTATTGATAAACGAAAAATAAGTTGACAACAGAGTGACATAGCATCAATGCAGATATAACATTATAACAGTAGTCCAGTTTTTAACCATAGGCTTATGAAAGTTCATACATATCAAAGTCATATGACGTATGATGACTCGAGGTCTGTCTCTTGCCGTGTATTACAGCTCAGTCTTTTTTCCCCTCAAGTTTCTTTTGATTGTATCAAAATGGAACAAAATATAAGTCCGATAGAATTTGCAAAAAGAACATCAATAACATTTGTGATGGATCCCCTGCTACCCCGACTGGAGAGAGAGTGATTTTCAGCAATCCCCACCCAAATAACTAGACAACTAGCATTTAGTTGGAACAAAGAAGAATTGATTTCATTGGAAAACATACACTCCTTTTATACACAAAGCTCATCTTGATAAGACACCGGACAATCCCACAATTTTCCTGCCATTCCCGCCCCTCCAGACAGACCGGCGCCTCCATAGCAGCCACAGTCCCACAGAATCCCAGGACCCAGGGGTGGCGGTTTTGGGATGATCCTGGGGGAGCGGCGACACTTCCAGGGTGTCATTTGAAAGCTCTCAGTCCCCAGATGGCACAGTCCAAAAAGCGGAGATACAGTCCATTGACATTATCGGGGTAGGGGTGTCCAAAACCCCCGGTTCCAAAGGAGCTCTCCTCCACTAATTTCCCCACCTCTTGTCCTCCCTAGGGGCTGCCAATCCCCAAAAGAGCGGAGCTCTGGGGCAAAGGGCTGCTGGAGAAACCAGGGGTAAAGTTAGCGGGTGTCCTGCTGTTTTGTGGCCAACCGGGAGTTCCAGGAGCCCGGCCAGCCTAAGAGGGGTTAGGCAGGTGTCCGCTGTGAGGCGGCCGACCAGGAGTTTCAGAAGCCCGGCCAGCCTAGGAGGGTTTTTCCGGTCAGAGACCAGCTCTTCTCTGACAAAGATGGAACACAAAAACAAGAAAACAAAGACTCCTAGAGATTGTGATTGCTCAGAGGAGCCCAAAACCACTGAGAAACAGGGGTGAGGTAGTAGGGGGTTAGGGGTTTATCCCTTGCAGCCCGGTGCCCGTGACAACAGTGATTACTACAAATGCAATAATATCTAGAAAAGTGTACTAAAACTTAATAGTTATACGATTTTTAGTATCGGTATACATATAGAAAGAATATGTAACCTTTTGTGAAAGCCAGAAGGAAAAGTAGAAGGGAAATTAAAAAAAAAAAAAAAAAAAAAAGTAGAGGAAAAGTGATATGATAATATGGATAAAAAGGTGGATGGTGTTACTTTTTAATATGGTTTATTTAGATGGCTGATACTCCTTTCCAATGTTTGGCGAATCTAATTATGTCATGTAGCGCAGGCCTTTTACTGTTTGCTAGCAGAATTCCATAAATCTAACATCATTTAATGTATTTCTATTCTCCCTGTACTCATGTAATGGTATCTTTCTAGATGGAGTAGTCGTTTAACATGCTGCTCCCATAATCCTAGCGTGGGCACCTCTTCGGACTTCCACCTCGAGGGTATTAGGGCTTTGTTGCTATTGAGCATAATGTATAGTAGGGATTTTTTTATGTTGTTCTTTATCCTTGGCAATGAATACAAAATAAGTATACCCGGGTCTTCTTTCAATTGTAAATTTAAGACTTCATTGGTGCACCTTATAACTTCTGACCAGTACGTTCCTAATTTGTCACAGGATCACCATATGTGTACCAGATTGGCCTCCTCCCTGCATCCCCTCCAACACCTTGTTTTTCTGTAAATATGTCTTAGCCTGACATGGGTTCAGTACCATCTGAAAACCAGTTTGAAGTTAATTTAAATAATTCCTGTGGAAATTCTGATATTTAAAGACCTTATTCGACTCCTGAGGGTTCAATTGTAAACCAAAATCCTCATTCCATTTGTATACATATGAGGGGAGAGCAGCCTCACCACTTGGAATGAGGAGTTTGTATATAATGTAGATGGTGTTTTTCAGTTGGGTTTGTTGTGTGCAGAGATTTTCAAATGCGGTAAGTGGTCTGATAAAATTATTCCTCTGCTTGTGAGTTTGAACATTATGTGCTAGTTGGGTATACGGGAACCAAGAGGAGAACATGTCGTTTTCTTTATCTGCTAGGGCTACTCCAAAGAGAAGTTTGCCATATGTCAGTATACTTTTTATAATACAGTTGTTAATATGGCATATGTTAGGTAGTTTAAAGGGCTTGGGGTTGGCATATACAGTATCTCACAAAAGTGAGTACACCCCTCACATTTTTGTAAATATTTTATTATATTTTTTCATGTGACAACACTGAAGAAATGACACTTTGCTACAATGTAAAGTAGCGAGTGTACAGCCTGTATAACAGTGTAAATTTGCTGTCCCCTCAAAATAACTCAACACACAACCATTAATGTCTAAACCGTTGGCAACAAAAGTGAGTACACCCCTAAGTGGAAATGTCCAAATTGGGCCAAATTAGCCATTTTCCCTCCCCGGTGTCATGTGACTCGTTAGTGTTACAAGGTCTCAGGTGTGAATTGGGAGGTGTGTTAAATTTGGTGTTATCGCTCTCACATTCTCTCATACTGGTCACTGAAAGTACAACATGGCACCTCATGGCAAAGAACTTTCTGAGGATCTGAAAAAAATAATTGTTGCTCTACATAAAGATGGCCTAGGCTATAAGAAGATTGCCAAGACCCTGAAACTGAGCTGCAGCACGGTGGGCAAGACCATACAGCGGTTTCACAGGACAGGTTCCACTCAGAACAGGCCTCGCCATGGTTGACCAAAGAAGCACATGCTTAGCGTCATATCCAGAGTTTTTCTTTGGGAAATATACGTATGAATGCTGCCAGCATTGCTGCAGAGGTTGAAGGGGGGGCTAGCCTGTCAGTGCTCAGACCATACGCTGTACACTGCATCAAATTGGTTTGCATGGTTGTCGTCCCAGAAGGAAGCCTCTTTTAAAGATGATGCACAAGAAAGCCCGCAAACAGTTTGCTGAAGACAAGCAGACTAAGGACATGGATTACTGGAACCATGTCCTGTGGTCCGATGAGACCAGGATAAACTTATTTGGTTAAGATGGTGTCAAGCATGTGTGGCGGCAACCAGGTTAGGAGTACAAAGACAAGTGTGTCTTGCCTACAGTCAAGCATGGTGGTGGGAGTGTCATGGTCTGGGCCTGCATGAGTGCTGCCGGCACTGGGGAGCTACAGTTCATTGAGGGAACCATCAATGCCAACATGTACTGTGACATACTGAAGCAGAGCATGATCCCTTTCCTTCAGAGACTGGGCCGCAGGGCAGTATTCCAACATGATAACGACCCCAAACACACCTCCAAGATGACCACTGCCTTGCTAAAGAAGCGGAGGGTAAAGGTGATGGACTGGCCAAGCATGTCTCCAGACCTAAACCCTATTGAGCATCTGTGGGGCATCCTCAAATGGAAGGTGGGTGAGCGCAAGGTCTCTAACATCCACCAGCTCCGTGATGTCGTCATGGAGGAGTGGAAGAGGACTCCAGTGACAACCTGTAAAGCTCTGGTGAACTCCATGCCCAAGAGGGCTAAGGCAGTGCTGGAAAATAATGGGGGCCACACAAAAATTGACACTTTGGGCCCAATTTGGACATTTCCACTTAGGGGTGTACTCACTTTTGTTGCCAATGGTTTAGACATTAATGGCTGTGTGTTTAGTTATTTTGAGGGGACAGCAAATTGACACTGTTATACAGGCTGTACACTCACTACTTTACATTGTAGCAAAGTGTCATTTCTTGTGTTCTCATTCTCAGTGTTGTCACATGAAAAGATATAATAAAATATTTACAAAAATGTGAGGGGTGTACTCACTTTTGTGAGATACTGTATATCTGGATTTTGTCTGTATGGTGTCATAGGTGTGTGGCGTGAAGGGATGTGTTTATTAGTCTGTCCCATAAGGCAAATAATTTTATCTGAAAAGGTTAATTATTAATCTCTTTGAATCTTTTGTTTGGTTGGATCCAAGCCAAAGTTCCTACATTTTCCATTTGTAATATATCTCTATCAGTCTGTACCAATTTTTTGTCAGTAGAGTTAGAACACCACTCTTTTAGGTGCTGTAGGATTGCAGCCTGTCTATATTGGGAACACTGCTCATTTTTAGTTTCAATTTCTTTTTATCTGTTAAATGAGTTTTCAGTATTAGTTCTATTTTTTTTTCCTTTTTATTGGGGAAGTTATACCAACCACATTCCATGAAAATATTTTCAGGTTAGTTAGACCCATCCAAGATGGCGTCCCTTCAATTCCGATTGGCTGATAGAATTCTATCAGCCAATCGGAATTAAGGTAGGAAAAATCCTATTGGTTGATGCAATCAGCCAATAGGATTGAACTTCAATCCTATTGGCTGATCCAATCAGCCAATAGAATGCAAGCTCAATCCTATTGGCTGATTGGATCAGCCAATAGGATTGAACTTCAATCCTATTGGCTGATTGCATCAACCAATAGGATTTTTCCTACCTTAATTCCGATTGGCTGATAGAATTCTATCAGCCGATCGGAATTGAAGGGACGCCATCTTGGATGACATCATTTAAAGGAATCTTCATTCTACAGTCGACGTCGATGGAAGAGGATGCTCCGCGTCGGATGTCTTGAAGATGGACCTGCTCCACGCCGGATGGATGAAGATAGAAGATGCCGCCTGGATGAAGACTTCTGCCCGTCTGGAGGACCACTTCTGCCCGACTTGGATGTAGACTTCTGCCCGTCTGGAGGACTACTTCGCCCAGCTTCGTTGAGGACTTCGGCCCGGTTGGGTGAAGACGTCTCAAAAGGATGATCTTCAAGGGGTTAGTGTAAGGTTTTATTAAGGGGGGATTGGGTGGGTTTTAGAGTAGGGTTGGGTGTGTGGGTGGTGGGGTTTTAATGTTGGGGGGGTATTGTGCTTTTTTTCAGGTAAAAGAGCTGATTACTTTGGGGCAATGCCCCGCAAAAAGCCCTTTAAAGGGCTATTTGTAATTTAGTGTAGAGTAGGGCTTTTTTATTTTGGGGGGCTTTTTTATTTTGTTAGGGGGATTAGATTAGGTGTAATTAGTTTAAAAATCTTGTAATTATTTTATTATTTTCTGTAATTTAGTGGGGTTTTTGTACTTTAGATAATTTTATTTAATTTTATTTAATTGTAGTTAATTGTAGTTAATGTAGGTAATTAATCTAATTATAGTGTAGTGTTAGGTGTAATTGTAACTTAGGTTAGGTTTTATTTTACAGGTACTTTTGTATTTATTTTAACTAGGTAGTTATTAAATAGTTAATAACTATTTAATAACTATTGTAGCTAGTTAAAATAAATACAAAGTTGCCTGTAAAATAAAAGTAAATCCTAAGATAGCTACAATGTAACTATTAGTTATATTGTAGCTATCTTAGGGTTTATTTTATAGTTAAGTATTTAGTTTTAAATAGGAATAATTTATTTTGATTTATTTAAATTATATTTAAGTTAGGGGGTGTTAGGGTTAGTGTTAGACTTAGGTTTAGGGGTTAATACATTTAATATAGTGGCGGCGGTGTAGGGGGGCAGATTAGGGGTTAATAAATATAATGTAGGTGGCGACGGTGTAGGGGGGCAGATTAGGGGTTAATAAATATAATGTAGGTGGCGGTGGGCTCCTGGAACGACGGTTTAGGGGTTTAACACTTTATTTAGTTGCGGCGGGGTCCGGGAGTGGCGGTTTAGGGGTTAATAAGTATAATGTAGGTGGCGGCAGTGTAGTGGGGGGCAGATTAGGGGTTAATAAGTATAATGTAGGTGGTGGCGGTGTAGTCGGTGGCAGATTAGGGGTGTTTAGACTCGGGGTATATGTTAGGGTGTTAGGTGTAGACATTACCATAGGAATCAATGGGATATCGGGCAGCAGCGAACATGAGCTCTCGCTGCTTTCCGACTCCCATTGATTCCTATGATTGAAAACCAGGTACGCTGGGCCGGAAAAGTGCCGAGCGTACCTGCTAGTTATTTGATAACTAGCAAAAGTTGTCAGATAGTGTCGAACTTGCGTTCGGAACATCTGTAGTGACGTAAGCATTCATCTGTGTCGGACTGAGTCCGGAGGATCGTATGTTACATCACTAAATTCTACTTTTGCCGTTCTGTAGGGTTTGATAACTAAGGTGAATCAAGCTCTCCACAATTACGCTGCAGAATTCCAGCGTATTTGCGGTTGACGGCCTGATAAATACATGCCCTTAATTTGTTTATTTTCATTAAAACCGAGCATCTTCAAAATCATCAAACGTGTAAAAATCATAATAAATGCAATTATCCTAGATGATGTTTTTGCTGATATTTATGGTTTTAAAAATGAGAACTAATCACATGTGGAAAAAAAGACACGTAAAAATACAAGATGTGATCTTTTCAATAGGTAAATGCTGTTGAAATTAACAGTCTAAAAATCATGAGTTGCTCAAAGCAATTTTTAAGGGGCACTGTAGTATAAAATTCAATGTCCTCCCCCACCTACACACAGACAAACATTGATTTCATGACTCAGATAGAGCATGCAATTTTAAACAACTTTCCAATATACTTTGTTCTTTTGTTATCCTTTGTTGAAAAGAATACCTATGTAGTTTTAAAAGTTGGGAGCTAGCTGTAGATTGGTGGCTACACATATATACTTCTTATCGTTGGCTTATCCAATATGTTCAGCTAGTTACCAGCAATGCATTGCTCCTTCAATAAAGGATACCTAGACGCAACATTGATAATAGAAGTAAATTTGATAGTTGTTTTGAATTGTATGCTCTATCTAAATTATGAAAGAAAATTTTGGGGGCTTCATTTCCCTTTAAATGTACAATATGGCCCTATTAAAGACATTTGAATGACTCTGCTTTACTAAATCTAGAGCCACCTCTGAACACAGCAAGATAACCAATCATAAGACTACTGCCACCTAATAGGTAATACAGAGGAATTAATCAGATGCATAAAAATGATCTTGAGTCATGATGCCTGATACGTTCCGAATGTTCTCTGAAATGTTATACGTATAGTTAAGGATTTATGCATAAGGAACACATTAATCATAAAATAAAGAGTCATATCTCAATCTTTTAAAATTTCTTTGTATTTTTTATGAGCTATTTAAATTCAGAGACATTCTATGAATTCTCAGGGAATGTGGACTGTAAATTGTTTCTTCTTAATTTATTCCTGATTACTTTTACACCGGGTTCAGGTTATTGAATGTATTGAAAACTTGCAAACTGTAAGCACCACACATAGTGAAAATAACATAAGTAGGCCTGCACTTCCTACAGGCTCAGCCCATTTTTATGATCATGTTCTTGAGATTGAACAACAGGTGGTAGTTTCAATGAGAAAAAACAGCCATTTTGTTTATTTTAAAAACTTTTTATTGAAATTACACATGAAACTGTAAAAAAGAATTACATAAAACCCAAATACAACAGCACAATATTATCTGAAATATCAAGACATTCCAAATATGCATTTTAATGCTCCAACATGCTATATTACACTTCCCTTAATAGTGGTTAGAAGTCCAATTCTTACACCAGAAGCCCCTTTAAAACTGACATTATTCTCTTTACAAATAAAAAAAACTACATATTTATATACTGTAGATAAAGTCAATATTCACTAACTTATCATACCTTACCATTTTTTAAATTATGATTATTATTATTATTGGTTATTTGTAGAGCGCCAACAGATTCAGCAGCGCTATAAACATAGGCGGAGTACAACAAACCATTTATAGGGATCAAACGGGTAGAGGGCCCTGCCAAGAGTCACACTGTTGTAGTCAGTTCTTAAGAAGGTGGTCTACAAACAGCTGGACTCTTAGGCTTACATGCTAAGGGGGTTCAAGGGGATAGCAATGGAAGAGAGGAACTGGTATAAAGAAAGGTTAGTGTAGGATGTATGCATCCCTGAACAGTAGAGTCTTTAGGGAGCGCTTGAAGCTTTCAAAACTAGGGGAGAGTCTTGAGGAGGGAGGCAGAGAGTTCCACAAGATGGGAGCCAGTCTGGAGAAGTCCTGTAAATGGGAATGTGAGGAGGTAACAAGATAGGAGGAGAGTAGGAGGTCATGAGCAGAGCATCTGGAGATAAGGTCTGAGATATAGGGGGGGACCAGTGCAGTTGAGGGCTTTGTATGTCAGAGTGAGAATTTTGTGTTTAATCCTAGAGGCAAAAGGAAGCCAGGGAAGGGATTGGCAGAGAGGTGAAGCAGATGAAGAGCAACGTGTAAGGAAGATGAGCCTGGCAGAGGCATTCATTATGGATTGTAAAGGAGCTAGGCGGCAGCTGGGGAAGGCGGGAAAGGATGAGAGAGTGGATTTAAATCTTAGTTGTGTCTTGTGTAAGGAAATGTCTAATTTTAGAGATGTTTTTAAGGTGGAAGAGGGAAGATTTAGCCAAGGACTGAATGTGAGGAGTGAAAGAAAGATCTGAGTCAAATCATTCTAATCATACTCAACTCTATCTCCCAAGCTCATGTTTGCTGCAAATGAGTTTCTTGTAGCTCTTTAAGGGGGGTCAACATTTGTATGGGCAACTGGGTCAAGTTAAGATATAGAGCATAAAAATATAGGGCAAGATTACATTACGCAAATGGTGAAATTCAAACCAGCCAATAGGATTTCAGTAGCTCTCATCCTATTGGCTGATTTGAAAATTTCAGCCAATAGGAATGCAAGGTACCCCAAATATAAAACGGGTACCTTGCATTCAATCTTCAGTGTGCCGAAACGTTTGCATGAAGAGGATCCTCCATGATGGATGTCTGTGCGACCACCGTTTCTGCTCCGCGGCCACCTCCGCTCTGTGCCCCCTTCGCTCTGGATGAAGATAGAAGATTGTCCCGCGCTGGATGAAGATGGAGCCGCCTGAAAGAAGACCTTCGTTACTGGACTTCAGGAATGGTGAGCACCTATTTCTGTGTTTTTTTTTTTTAACTATTGGGTGTTTTTTTTTATTTTAATGGGCAGCAAAAGAGCTGATTGCCCTTTTAAGGGCAATGCCAATACAAATGCCCCTTTAGGGGCAATGGGTGGTAGCTTAGTTTTTTTAGACTTAGGTTTTTTTATTTTGGGGGTTGGGGGGGTTTACTTTTAGGGGGTAATTTGTACTTTAGGTAAAAGAGCTGATCGCTTTAGGGCAATGCCCTACAAAAGGCCCTTTTAAGGGCTATTGGTAGTTTAGTGTTAGATTAGGGGGTGCTTTTATTTTGGGGGGCTTTTTTATTTTTATAGGGCTATTAGATTAGGTTTAAATGTTTTATTTTGGATAATTTTGTTTATTTTTTTCTGTAATTTTAGATTTTTTTATTTTTTGTAATATTACATTTTTTTATTTTAATTTAATTTGAGATATTTTTAAGTAATGTTAGGTTTTTTTGTGTAATTTTTAATTAATTTATTAGTAAGGAAGTCTTTTTATTTTATGTAATTGGGGTTAACTTGGGGTGTTAGGTTAGGGGGCTTAGTGATTAAATTAGTTATTTGCGTTGTGGGGGATGGCGGTTTAAGGGTTAATAAGTTAATTAGGTAGATTGCGCTGTGGGGGTTGGTGGATTAGGGGTTAATACATTTATTAGGTTGTTTGCAATGTGGGGCATGGTGGATTAGGGGTTAATACATTTATTAGGTATATTGCGTTGTGGGGGGTGGCGATTTAGGGGTTAATCACTTTTATTAGTAGTTGTGATGTGGGGGGATTGTAAATATAGGGGTTTTGACGTGTCAGGTTTATTTTTGGGAGGCGAGTTAGATTTTTCTGGGCGATGTAAAATTTTTTTGTTTTTTACTTATGCACCGGCAGATCTTACTCTGGTGACTCCAGAAATGTCTATTTCCGCACATTTCTGAACATTGCCAGTTTATCCGACTTATGGCAGTATATGAACTGCCGGCGTGGTTTATGTGATTCATCCGATGTGCGAGGTGAATTTACGGGCGACGTGGTTTTCAGCAGTTGCGCTGAAACCTGCACCGCATATTTAATCTCGCCCATAGAGTTGTAAAAATGTACCAGGGCACACAAGTAGGAAGGGGGGGGGGGTAGAAAGAAGATGAGTAAAAAAGCCCTAATGTCAACCAAAAGAGTGTCTCAATTAAGTCCATTACACTCACTGGTTAATGTTCATCTGTAAATGTAGTCCATTAACAAGCATGAAGCCAATCTATCCCTAGAAACAAAACTGTTTTTTCCTTTCTGTTATGCTACAAATATTTTTTTATACATAAAATCTTTTAGGGCTCCTAAAAAAGCAATTGCATGCCTTAAAAAAGTGCCTCTGATGCAGCATTAGACACCTGGAAATTGACCCAGTCCTGTTTCTAGCCTTGGTGCTTACTGAAAGAAGAGTTGTACTTGTGTGTGCTTTATTGTGCTATCTGCCAGAAGGATATTCCTGAGTGACCCCTGCTGGCTGCTGGCTGTATTGCACAGCTGTTGTCAGCTCAGTTTGATCTATTAAAATGTACTATTTCATTCCACCCCACTAATCCCTATTGCTCTGACATTATACCTGGAATCAGCTTGCCTGAGATAAAGCTCCTAATCTGCTCGTCTTTCTCCTGACCTGATGACTGTTACCTTTCAAGTTGCATTTCTTGCCATTGCTTTTTAATCTGCTTTAGTAACCCAACATAGGGCTAGATTACGAGTGGAGCGCTAACTGTTGTGCACAAGTGATATAGGGTATTTTGCAGCTCTTTTGCACACAACAGAAATAGCACGTGTAATATGAGTTGAAAGTTAACGCATTCGCTTGAGCGCAATCAAATTGAGCATGCATCGAGTAACCGCAACTTCAGAGGTCTGGTTAACTGTTACGCGAGACAAAAAAGTTTTACAAAAAAATACAAAAATACATTTAAATCTACAGTTAAACTCATAATAGCACTGTATGATAAAATTATTTAAAAATGGCATTAAAAATTATAAAGGCCCAAAGATATGAGGTCTCAGGTGTTAGAAAAAAAGGCTGCAATGGGCTTTAACATAGAGATACATACTAAGGGGCCGAATTATCAAGCTCGCCGGAAACAGCGGACCGCTGCTTCATAACTGTTCCGATGCCTCTGAGGCTGCTATCTGCAATCCGCCCGATCCTATACGATCGGGCTGATTGACACCCCCTGCTAGCAGGCTGCGAATCTGCAGGGGGCTGCATTGCACAAGCAGTTCTGGTGAAGGGCTTGTGCAATGTTAAATGCCGACAGCATATGCTGTTGGCTTTTAGCAATGTCTGCCGGACATGATACGCTACAGTGTATCATGTTAGACAGACATTGATAAATCGGACCCTATATGTCTAAATATGTATACATATAAATATGTGCGGTGACTAACCTTTCCATTTTTGCTTTTAAATCTTAGCTGAGAGCTTATAAGTGAGTGCTGGGTTTTCTCTGTGTGTTGTATTAATTTGTTTTGTAATTTTCCCTATGGTTCTTGCACCCAGACCTGTCTGGGGTTAACTGCTTGTGGCTCTGGGGACAGCACAGCTTCCTGTGAGTGCCAGTGGCACCCAGGGCTGAGCATGTTGCAGGGTCATGGGATGTGTACCCGGTCCGGTATGAGAGTGCAGTTCCCTTCTGTGTTTTGTATATGTCTAGGGTGGTTACATATTCCTGTGCACCCTTCCCTTGTTTTCAGTTTGTTTGGATTTGAAAGCTTGCATTGTGTGGCTGTTTTAGGGTCTCAGGTATTGGAAAGGACCTTGACGTGGTACCTGAGCTTGTCCCATTTGGCCAGATGCGGTGACTAACCTTTCCATTTTTGCTTTTAAATCTTAGCTGAGAGCTTGTGAGTGCTGGGTTTTCTCTGTGTGTTGTATTAATTTGTTTTGTAATTTTCCCCTTTGGTTCTTGCACCCAGACCTGTCTGGGGTTAACTGCTTGTGGCTCTGGGGACAGCACAGCTTCCTGTGAGTGCCAGTGGCACCCAGGGCTGAGCATGTTGCAGGGTCATGGGATGTGTACCCGGTCCGGTATGAGAGTGCAGTTCCCTTCCGTGTTTTGTATATTTCTAGGGTGGTTACATATTCCTGTGCACCCTTCCCTTGTTTTCAGTTTGTTTGGATTTGAAAGCTTGCATTGTGTGGCTGTTTTAGGGTCTCAGGTATTGGAAAGGACCTTGACGTGGTACCTGAGCTTGTCCCATTTGGCCAGATGCGGTGACTAACCTTTCCATTTTTGCTTTTAAATCTTAGCTGAGAGCTTGTAAGTGAGTGCTGGGTTTTCTCTGTGTGTTGTATTAATTTGTTTTGTAATTTTCCCTATGGTTCTTGCACCCAGACCTGTCTGGGGTTAACTGCTTGTGGCTCTGGGGACAGCACAGCTTCCTGTGAGTGCCAGTGGCACCCAGGGCTGAGCATGTTGCAGGGTCATGGGATGTGTACTCGGTCCGGTATGAGAGTGCAGTTCCCTTCCGTGTTTTGCATACATATATATATATATATATATATATATATATATCAAGTCTCAAACAAAGGTAAAAGCCTCCAGTGCAAATAAGGTTAAAAAGTCCAACTTTTAATAGTCAAGTTAAAAAGTACAACAGGGATTAGTAACAAGCGTTGGAACTTATTTGCACTGGAGGCTTTTACCTTTATTTGAGAATTGAAATTCATTTTCCCCTTTTCAAAAGCCGAGTTGCTGTAAAGGAACAGTTTTTTGGAAATCTTAACTATTGCTCTTGAAGTTATCCTGAGCCTATCACAGCTTCTATACAGCCGGAGCATTATCATCATCACAGGTTGGCGGAGCGGTATTGGCCACGTCATAGACGTGTTGGGCTTGCCTTTACAACACAAACAGAGAGAGAGTGAGGTGGATCCATTTCCCCTGTCTTCCGGGAGCGTGGTGGTGGCGGTGCTGTCCAGGAAAATCGCGTGGTGAGAGAAGATCCCCCCCCTT
The DNA here is from genome assembly GCF_027579735.1 of Bombina bombina. Lineage (NCBI taxonomy): Eukaryota > Metazoa > Chordata > Amphibia > Anura > Bombinatoridae > Bombina > Bombina bombina. The sequence goes on from NC_069504.1 coordinate 487,174,152, forward strand.
CATGCCTTTTCCGTATATACAGTGAGTGTCTGTATATGCTATCTCCAGTTTGGAGTTTGAGCTTTTGAACTTTAGAACGTTTGTGCCCTGCCCTACAATCCAGCTTTGATTACCGAGCTACCGCATCCTGTGATATCAGGAATTTGTTTCCTTTTGCTCCTACTATCAAGCATACACAGCCTCTGAAAACCCCTTTTTGTTCTGTATTATATATATATATATATATATATATATATATATATATATATATATATATATATATATATATATATATATATGTATGTATACAGGGAGTGCAGAATTATTAGGCAAGTTGTATTTTTGAGGATTCATTTTATTATTGAACAACAACCATGTTCTCAATGAACCCAAAAAACTCATTAATATCAAAGCTGAATAGTTTTGGAAGTAGTTTTTAGTTTGTTTTTAGTTATAGCTATTTTAGGGGGATATCTGTGTGTGCAGGTGACTATTACTGTGCATAATTATTAGGCAACTTAACAAAAAACAAATATATACCCATTTCAATTATTTATTTTTACCAGTGAAACCAATATAACATCTCAACATTCACAAATATACATTTCTGACATTCAAAAACAAAACAAAAACAAATCAGTGACCAATATAGCCACCTTTCTTTGCAAGGACACTCAAAAGCCTGCCATCCATGGATTCTGTCAGTGTTTTGATCTGTTCACCATCAACATTGCGTGCAGCAGCAACCACAGCCTCCCAGACACTGTTCAGAGAGGTGTACTGTTTTCCCTCCTTGTAAATCTCACATTTGATGATGGACCACAGGTTCTCAATGGGGTTCAGATCAGGTGAACAAGGAGGCCATGTCATTAGATTTTCTTCTTTTATACCCTTTCTTGCCAGCCACGCTGTGGAGTACTTGGACGCGTGTGATGGAGCATTGTCCTGCATGAAAATCATGTTTTTCTTGAAGGATGCAGACTTCTTCCTGTACCACTGCTTGAAGAAGGTGTCTTCCAGAAACTGGCAGTAGGACTGGGAGTTGAGCTTGACTCCATCCTCAACCCGAAAAGGCCCCACAAGCTCATCTTTGATGATACCAGCCCAAACCAGTACTCCACCTCCACCTTGCTGGCGTCTGAGTCGGACTGGAGCTCTCTGCCCTTTACCAATCCAGCCACGGGCCCATCCATCTGGCCCATCAAGACTCACTCTCATTTCATCAGTCCATAAAACCTTAGAAAAATCAGTCTTGAGATATTTCTTGGCCCAGTCTTGATGTTTCAGCTTGTGTGTCTTGTTCAGTGGTGGTCGTCTTTCAGCCTTTCTTACCTTGGCCATGTCTCTGAGTATTGCACACCTTGTGCTTTTGGGCACTCCAGTGATGTTGCAGCTCTGAAAAATGGCCAAACTGGTGGCAAGTGTTATCTTGGCAGCTGCATGCCCGACTTTTCTCAGTTCATGGGCAGTTATTTTGCGCCTTGGTTTTTCCACACGCTTCTTGCGACCCTGTGGACTATTTTGAATGAAACGCTTGATTGTTCGATGATCACGCTTCAGAAGCTTTGCAATTTTAAGAGTGCTGCATCCCTCTGCAAGATATCTCACTATTTTTGACTTTTCTGAGCCTGTCAAGTCCTTCTTTTGACCCATTTTGCCAAAGGAAAGGAAGTTGCCTAATAATTATGCACACCTGATATAGGGTGTTGATGTCATTAGACCACACCCCTTCTCATTACAGAGATGCACATCACCTAATATGCTTAATTGGTAGTAGGCTTTCGAGCCTATACAGCTTGGAGTAAGACAACATGCATAAAGAGGATGATGTGGTCAAAATACTAATTTGCCTAATAATTCTGCACTCCCTGTACATGTGTGTACATATCGTTATGGAATAGAGATGGCGCAGGTCCTGACTCTGCAGATCTCTAATAGTAAAAGAGAAGGGCTTGATGTGTTTGTAATCATTAATTTATAAGAGTGCAGTATACTCACTCCATAAGTTCTGTATGTTTAGCCTATCTTATGAGTGCAGAGTCAGACAAAGAAATGTAATAAGAATTCCACAGGACCTGCGCCATCTCTATTCCATAACGCTATCCATTACAGTCCTTTGGGAGAGACTGCAAGAAGGCAGCGGTCCGTTACACAAGGAGAGTATTGTTCTTATGTCATTTGCATAGAGATTTTTGTGATAACATCTGACATTTTCTGCGCATCAATTGTTTATGTGTGTACATATGTATTTAAGTTTTAAAGTGTTTTACTTTATATGTACTGTACATATTTCACATTCCAATGTTCTCCGAATTTGTGAACCCTGATGCGAGTTACAAATATTTTCAATTCCTATATTCGTCATAAAGAAATGAATGCACTTTTAATTATATATATATATTTTTATATATATCTAATACTGTTCATGTAAGATACACATCTATACCTATATATCTATATATACATACCAAAACATCTTCAGATATATATAGAAATATTTATTTAAGAATAAATAGAACATATTCTTCTATGTGAAGAACATTGGCTATGGGTCTTAGGTTTTTTCACGCTCCATATAAGTCTATGGGAGAAAAAGTTAACACAGACACACTCAAAAAGCCTCCATCTAGCATAGTTTACGCTCAAGCGGGAGCACTAAATAGCATTGCACTCGTAATCTAGCCCCTAGTGCTGTATGAAAACAACCCTGTGTAATACTAATATAGCGGTGTATCAGATAATCAGAAGGTCCCAACCTGGTAGCTACTACTTTTGTGTTGCTATCTGTCAGTCCTTTGCCAGCAGTTACCGTTAGTGACTTGTCCTGCTCTGTTCTTCAGGCAAAGATGCACATTTTAACCCAATTGGCTCTTATTTATGCTCCTACTTATTTGATAATTATAGTGCATTCCACTGGTGTATTTAAATTTTGTGCTGCCCTAGGTACTTGAAACCTCGGAACCTCCTTCCCTGAACAGTTTTAGCTCATAGTTACCTGAAATATTGCTTTAAACTGGAGGTTATCAACACATGTAGCTGTCATGCACCCCCGCTAGAAAACCAGGGCTCATTGATTTGTAAAAGTAATGAATAAACCATTGGGTGAGAATCATACCATGGAACTAACCCTCAAAATGTGCCACCCCCGTTAATGCTGCACCCTTAGGTACGCGCCTAGTTAGCTCAAGTCAAAATACACACCCCTGGTTTAGAACTTTAGAATAATACTTCACAATAATATCAAGGGTCAGGCGACTAAGTGCAGCATGGGGTAGAATTGTGGGTACATTTGTAGCAACCAATGGGTGGCCTGGGGTGTGGCTAGATGATGGTCATTAGCTTCACGTTAAATTAACACATAAATATATATGTATATAAGCATATATGTATGTATATATATATATATATATATATATATATATATATATATATATATATATATAGGAACACCACAGTCCCCATAGACCACAATACAAAGGCACTTTTCAGTGCTGTTTTATTCACAACCGCAAACTTAACCCCTTATAACTGCTTATTGCAATTATTTTCATAAAAAATTATATTTTTTATTTAATAAAACCAACATTACACTTTCTTTTGGGGGCAATTGTGGCACATTTAGAAAATTAACCAGTGATCTCTGGTTAATTTTCGTAGCGCTAATTGCTACCGCAAGCTCGCAGTAGCAATAACCAGCCACTTGTAATGACTGGTTATTTATTGTGCACCCGTAAATGGGTAAATTTGTCTGTTTATGGGCAATCGATAAATTACCGCTCCACTTATAATCTATTATGGGGATCTGTAGATTTACATCAGTAGAGGACACTCTATGATGATAGAAACATCAATAAAATATAACATACCAAATGTTTTAAATGGTTAATTTATTGAAATAGACTGCTCTGAGACAGCAAAACAATAGCCAGTTTGCTAACAAAATTACAGTTTAACTGCTCACAAAATATTTACCTTGTATACAGGTCTTGTGGGTAAATACTGTGTATATTTAATAAATTACGTTATTGGTCCTTCAGTGCAGAGATGATTATCCAGTAAAAAGATCACCTGGAGTAACCCTTTAAGTAGAACGATTTACAGGAAGGCCTGATATTCTGTTGCTGTGGATTATTTTCTCTGCTAGGCTAAACATTATGTCAATAGTTTGCTTGTATTTGTATGGCCTGGATACTACCAGGAGAAAGAGAGATTTTCTTCTAGTATTATATACACTCTATGATCTACTTGTCCCCAGCTACTGATATTAAATACCCGGAAAGCCCAAAAGGTGGATTGGGATCTGCCGGAAAATATTTAAAAGAACATTGTACTGTAAAGTATTATCCCTTTAAACATCTTATCGATTATTCATTTTACCTGCTGGAATTAATTAATTTGATTAAAATGAGATTATTTACCTTTATTTGTCCTTTGAAATAGTGGATTTTCGTCTGTTTTAACAGCCACCTGCTCTGAGACTATGAATACTTCCATATTCTCTATGGAAAAACTATGTAACCTCAGCCCATTTGAAATGGTGTTCCTGCAGCATCTTTAAATACAGTGAACTTTTATTAGCTGCTTGTCTGACTACATTGTCCTTTAAATGCTATCCAGAAGATACTACGGGGTAGATTTATTATATGCTGTGCGGACATGATTCGCTGTAGTGAATCATGTCCGCCCAACATCGCTAAATGCCGACATTGCATTTAACATTGCACAAGCATTTCTTGTGTAATGTTTGTGCAATGCCGCCCCCTGCACATTTGCAGCCAATCGGCCACTAGCAGGGAGGTGTCAATCCTCCAGATAAAATTGGATCGGGATGATTGAAGTACAAGTTAAGGAGCAGCGGTCTCTTACTCTTCTTAACTTCGGAGGTAGATTGCAGCATCCGCAGCTTGTTAAGTCTACCCCTACGTTTGATTTCCCTCTCAGACAGTAGTGACAGTGGAGGCTCCTCCTTAGGCGCAGAGGTTAGGGTTTTGGGCAACGTAAAAGAGCTAAATGCCCTTTTAAGGGCAATGCCCATCCAAATGTCCTATTTAGGGCAATGTTTAGCTTAGGTTTATTTAGATAGGTTTATATTTGGGTTGGGTGGGTCGTGGGTTTTACTGTTGGGGGGTGTTTGTATTTTGTTTTACAGGTAAAAGAACTGATTTCTTTGGGGCAATGCCCCGCAAAAGGCCCTTTTAAGGGCCATTGGCAGTTTAGTGTAGGCTAGGGTTTTTTTTTATTTTGGGGGGGCTTTTTTATTTTGATAGGGCGATTAGATTAGGAGTAATTCGTTTTTATTTTTGATAATTTTGTTTTTTATTTTTTGTAATTTAGTGTTTATATTTTGTAATTTAGTAAATTGTCTTTTACTAATTTAATTTATTTCATTTTATTGTAATGTTAGGTTTTAGTGTAAGGCAGGTTAGGTTTTATTTTACAGGTAACTGTATATTTATTTTAACTAGGTAGTTAGCAAATAATAAATAACTATTAAAATAAATACAAATTTACCTGTGAAATAAAAATAAAACCTAAGATAGCTACAATATAACTTTTAGTTATTTTGTAGCTATCTTAGGTTTTATTTCACAAGTAAGTTTGTATTTAGTTTTAAATAGGAATTATTTAGTTAATAATTGTAAGGTTTATTTAGATTTATGTTAATTATATTTAAGTTAGGGGGTGTTAGGCTTAGGGTTACGTTAGGGTTACGTTAGGGTTAGGATTAGGGGTTAATATATTTATGTAGAGTTAGTGATGTGGGAGGTCAGAGGTTTAGGGGTTAATAATTTATTTTAGTATATTTCGTTTTGGGGGACTTGCGGTTTAGTGGTTAATAGGTTTATTATAGCGGCGGTGTGGGCGGACGGCAGATTAGGGGTTAATAATATTTAAATAGTGTTTGTGATGCGGGAGGGCAGCAATTTAGGGGTTAATATGTATATTATAGTGGTGGCGATGCGGGAGGGCCTCGGTTTAGGGGTTATTAGGTAGTTTATGGGTATTAGTGTACTTTTAAAACTTTAGTTATGAGTTTTATGCTACAGCTTTGTAACGCAAATCTCATAACTACTGACTTTAGATGGTGGTACGGATCTTGTCAGTATAGGGTGTACCGCTCACTTTTTGGCCTCCCAGGCAAACTGGTAATACCGGCCCTATGGGAGTCCCTTTGAAAAAGGACTTTTTTAAAAGTGCGGTACTGACGTTGCGTGGCGGCCAAAAAGGTGTGCGGCACACCTATACCTACAAGACATGTAATAGTGGCGTTAGGGAAAAAGCAGCGTTATGAAGCATAACGATGCTTTTTCACTCATAATGCAAAACTCGTAATCTAGCGGATATTTAGCCTTGGATTTAGGGAACATATTTATTTGGTGCTTATATCCATTTTTTTTTACTTTTTTTTTTTTTACTTTCTATTTTTACCATATCTATTCAAATTCAAAGAAATTCCGTAAAATTATGATTGCATGAATATATAATGGTGTTGTACTAAATACCTTCACTAATGTTTTGCATAGGGACTATTTAACATTTTCAGAAGTCTTTTGCATGACTAGCAGGATCTGTAACATAAACCTCCGCTTGGTTAAGGCCCCCAAAATCAAACTATAAAACAAATTTCATTCAGTTGGTTAGATCTTTGTCAGATCAAGTTTCATTAACTGTTGTTTTCGTTAGATCTAGCATAAAAGAAGCAGTATTAACAATTTTTTTTTGTGATCAGACCCCCTTAACAAAAAATTGGAAAAAAAAAAATTGGAAAAAAGTTATTTAATTTTATAGATATTTGTTTGATCAGGTATGATCATTCGGTTCTCCTGTTAGATCTAAATAATTACAGAGATATTAGTGATTATATTAGAGGAGCTTCCCCCAAATCAAAATTTCAGACAAAAAATCATTCAGGCTAATAGATATTTGTTAGATCAGGTAAAGGTTAGATCAAGTGTTTATTACATTAGATCTAACAAGCTAAAGCAGTAGCCCCCCTTAACAAAAAAATGACAAAAACCTATTTAATTTGATGGATATTTGTTAGATCAGGTATGATCAGTCAGTTGTTCTGTTAGATCTAACATAATTACAGGGATATTAGCTATTCAATTATAAGGGCTAGTCCCTCAAATCAAAATTTCAGACTAGATCAAGTGTTTATAATGTTAGCTCTAACTTGTAAAAGGTATAATTAATAATCCTATTGTGGGAGCTTCAATGTAAGTTATTTAATTTGATAGATATTTGTTACATCAGGTATGAGTATTTGTTAAACCTAATATAATTATATAGATATTAAGTAATTATTTAGATATTAAGTATTAAATTGGGGGGCTATCCCTCCACTTTAAAAAAATAGATCTTTGTTACATCACCAGTTAGATCAAGCAGGGGCGGATCTACCATTGGTGCAGCAGGTTCAGTGGCACAGGACCCAAGTGCTAGGGGAGCACACAGCAGCCAGTCTATACATAGGTGTGCGCAGAATGTGTACAATCCTAATGCAGGGAAGTTTTGTTATTAGAGCACAATGCAGGTCCATCAATCTATCCTCAAAATCATTACACAGAGGAGCATGTTTGTTAATATTAATATTGCTAACTACTGAGATATCTTAGGGGGGCCCAGAACATTTTTACACCATGGCCCTCTGTTGATAAGATCCACTACTGAGATCAAGTGCTTATTATGTTAGATCTAGAAAGCAAAAGCTGGTATTAACAATTATTTGGTGGGGGGTCCCTTAACAAATTGGATGAAAAATATGATCAATCATGTAGACCTTTGTTACATCAGGTCAGATAACATGTACAATATCTAACACGCAAAAGGTGGTATTAATAATCATATTGTGTACCAGCCCCTCATAACAAACAATTGCACAAAGAGTTAGACAATTTAATAGATATTTGTTAGATTAGGTATGATCAGTCATTTGTTTTATTATATATAACATAATTATTAGGTATTCATTTAGGGGGCTACTCCCCCTATCAAAGTTACAGATAAAAAAACAGATCAGACTAATAGAACTTTGTGATCAGGTTAGGTAAAGTGTTTATATCATTTTATCTAATGTGCAAAACCTGTCTGCCCAGCATCCCGGCCAGGACTACACTGCTGCTTGTTCTATTCTACCCACTGCTTGCATGCTGCCAATCGTGCACAAGCAGGGGCTGTCAATCACCTTGGTCTGACTTGTCCAGGGTGATTTCAAACTGCAAACTTAGAGGTGGCGTATAGGTTAAGAAGCAGTTGTCTGATGATGGCTGTTTCTTAACTATCAGTTGCAGGCTCGCTCATGTGAGTCTGCTCCAAAGCGGCATCATGCAGCTTCATAAATATCCCCCAAAGTGTTGTCCAACCCTCCACCCATGAACACTTGCTGATATAACATTCGGTATGATAGAAATCGTTATGATTGCCTCTTGGATGTTAGTAATCTTACAAATATCTATTAAACTGGATTAATTTTTGCCTGAAATTGTTGTTTGAGGGATAACCCTCATCATCACATCTTTTATATCTTGACAAAAAGGTTAGATATAAAAAAAAAATGATCGACCACACCTAATCTAACAAATATAGCTGTATATTTGTTCTATTTTTGTTATGGGGGAGCTGGCACCCCAAAATAAATATATATAGGCGTCCACAATATACTGTAATTATTAATACCACCTTTTGAGTTTTAGATCTTATGTAATAAACGCTTGATTTAACCTGATCTATCAAAGGTCTATTAACCTAAATTATTTTTGGTCTGAAATTTTGATTTGGGGAGCTAACCTGGCTGAGGTGGGTTGTCCCCCCATAATCAATACATAGATGCTCCTACAATATGATTATTAATAGCAGCTTTTGTGTGTAATAAACACATAATCTAAACTGATCTAAAAAAAGAACTATCAGCCTGAATGTGACCCTACCTGATCAAACAAATATCTAGCAAGTTGTTTACCTTTTTGTAAAGTTATTTGTTATGAGGGACTGGCGCTCCATTTGAATACTGTTTTAGCAGGAGGATTACTGTTCACAAAGCACTTACTATTGTAAATATCTTACTTTTTTACATAGTGGTGTTCAGATGATATTTTCTTGACACATTTTTACAGTTATCTTGCTTTATGTTCAAGAGATTTAGCATATGAGTATTATGTCCCTTTAATTCCTCCTTTTGCTTGTTAGATCTAACATAATCAACACGTGAGCTAACCTGATATAACAAAGTTCTATTAGCCTAAAATATTTTTTGCCTGGAATTTTTAAGTGGGGGTTAGCCCCCCCTAATTTAATACCTAATATCTCTTTAATCATGTCAGATCTATCAAAATAACTGACTGATCATACCTGATCTAGAAATATTTCTAAAATTATATAACTTTTTGTTTAGTTTTTGTTGTGGAGGGCTGGCACCCCCAAATGAAATACATAGAAGCTCCCATGATGTGATTATTAATACAACTCTTTTTGCAAGTTAGATCTAACATAATAAACACGTGATCTAACCTGATCTAACAAAGATCTATTAGCCTGAATTAGTTTTTTTTTTATAAACTTTCTTTATTTCGGCTTTTCAGAACAATACAATACATTGATAAGTATGACAAATGATCCAAGATACATATTGCAGAGTTCACTATTATGAGGGTACCATACTCGATTCAAAGTCCAATCAGTTCTGCTAGTAATGTTAGTGAAATTATGTGATTCAATAGAGTTCGTTCTTTCCAGCCATTTTATAATAAACATAAACAAATTATACTAAGATAGACTGACCCCTAAAGGAACCTCTCAAGGGGATCAGTTAACAATTAACATTCAACAATGAACAGTGAGCATGCTGTAGCTTGGCATTACAATCTTGGTATTCATCTGTACAGTTCTGGTTTTACCTGGCACAACCTGTTTTGTGACATAGTTCATATGTGATAGCGTGAGTATAAACGTTCCCTCCCTCACAACACTGTCAGTCGAAAGTCCACTGTCCTGTGAGCTGTTTTTCTAAGATGTAAATAGTGTCTCTAAATGGATAGATAATTTGTTTCTGTGTCTCTCTGGCTAGTGTGTGCATAAAGGGTTCCCACTTTTCAAAAAATTTCGCTGTTCTTTTATTTGGGTCTTCCAATGTGTCCCACTTTTCCTTAGTGAGCTGTGTGAGGATGAGGTTTTTCAACTCATTAAGTTTCGGGATTTTGCCAGAAGGCCAATGTTTCAGAATAAGTTTCTTGGCCAAAATAATCACATTAATAATAAAGGGTCTGGCAGCTACCGGGGTATTATCTAGTTTCAGGAACAAGATTTGTTCCTCTCTGAGAGGGGTGTCAGTTGAAGTGAGAACCTTAATCCAATAAGCTATCTGAGCCCAGTACTTCCTAATATGTGGACAGTTGAGTATAAAGTGGAGTATGCTGGGATCCATGAACTGACACTTCGGACATATGTTAGGTATTGTTGTATTCCATTTCTTAAGGACTTTCGGGATCATGTAGGCCTGATGGAGCATCTTTGTATGGGCTTCCCTGAGGTCTGTGGCCAAAGTGGCCTTTCTAATGTGTTGAAAGCTATCAATGATCACCTGGTGTGTCACCTCAATGTCCAGAGCGTCAGACCACCTCAAAACTATGTTATTTATAGTGTGCTTTTCAATGTCGTGTAGTAATGTTCTGTAAAGCAATGAGATGGAATGTTTGCCATGTTTGAAGACTGATATAGTAGCCTCCAACCCTGAGTGTCCCACTAGGGACGGTGAGCCTCTAATTATCTGGTTAACATAGTGCTTGGTTTGCAGATATGCATAGTGATGTATATTCGGTATTTCAAACTCTCTTTGCAATTCCTGAAAAGTCTTGACCTCACTTGTTCCCATTTTGAACAATTGACTAACCTTCTTTAGGCCCCTCTCGTACCATATCAAAAAGGGCTTGGTAGAGTAGCCTGCTATAAAATTAGGGTTTCCCCTCAAGGGAAGACGTTTAGAATATGTATTGTCTATTTTCAACCATTTACATACTTTTTGCCATGCTCTCAGTGGTTCAATAAGGGGCAGATGTGAACCCATCGCCTTCTCAGCTTGTGTTCTAGTTAGGTGTGGTAACATTTCTAATGACATGGGGGCAATCAGCTCCTGCTCTAGCTGTGTGTGCGCAAAACAGCCCTCCCCTGTCAGCCAGTCTAACACTATTTTCCCAGATGTGACCCAATTATATAGCTTGATATTAGGTAGGCCAAAACCTCCCATTCCTCTTGTAGCTGTAAGTTTTTGTAGGCTGACTCTATGTTTTTTGTTGTTCCAGACAAAGGCCAGAATCGTTTTATTAAGGGTATTGAGGTCAGATTTTCTAAGCGTGAGAGGCAGCATCTGCATTGTATACAATATCCTGGGAAAAATGGACATCTTTATCAGGCTGATCCTACCCGTCAGGGACAAAGGCAGGCCCCCCCAAGCTTTTAGTTGAGACACTATGGATCCTATCAATTGTCTGTAGTTGAGGTCATACCATTTATGTGGATTAGCACTCAGCTGGATTCCCAAATATTTGAAGCTACTCTTTACTATCTTAAATTGAAAATCTGGCAGCCTCACTCCTCCCTCAGGATGCAGCCACAGAAGTTCTGATTTGCTGTTATTTATCTGATACCCCGAAATTTCCCCGAACATTTTAATTATGGAGATCAGGGGTGGTAGATTGGTAGGCGGGTTGGGAATAGCTAAAATCATGTCATCTGCGTACAGAGACAGATGAATCGTCTCCTTCCCTATCTTAAGGCCCTGTAGTGTATTCCAAATTTTCACTGCCAGCGGTTCCAATGCCAAGTCGAACAATAGTGGGGAGAGGGGGCATCCCTGCCTGGTCCCCCTTCCTAGTTTGAAGGATTCGGAGAGTCCTCCATTAATAATCAATGCTGCCCTAGGGTCAGAATAAAGCCGCCGGACCATTTGCAGAAATTCCCCTCGGATCCCAAATTTCTCCAAAGAATAGAATAAGTGTCCCCATAAGACTTTATCAAAAGCCTTCTCCGCGTCCACGGCCAGAAGGCACGCTTCCGGGAGCGGGGACGGTATGTCCGATTTGTTATAGTTAACCCAGTAGTGGGAGAGAATTAACTGAAGCTTTCTAATATTCGAGACAGAGGAGCGGCCCTTAACAAATCCTGTCTGATCTTTATGAAGGAGGGATTGCAGAATTTTCATTAATCTATTTGCTAGGATTTTAGTTAGGATTTTATAATCGCTGTTTAGGAGCGAGATAGGTCTGTACGACTCCCTCAAAGTTGGGTCTTTTCCTGGTTTGGCTATCAGCGTAATATTAGCTTCTACAAATCTATTTGAGATATCAATTTGTCCAGCCAGTAGGCCGTTATATAGTGTTTCTAGGTCCTCCACAACATTTGGGAGCAAGATCTTATAAAATTCGCCTGGCAGTCCATCAGGACCTGGCGTTTTCCCTTGTGGGGACCCCCTGATAACACAGGTTATTTCCTGTTTGGTTATGGGTAAATTCAAGGCATCCGACTCTGAGTCAGACAGGCGAGGCAGTTGCAGATGTGACCAAAATTGGTCTCTAAGCTCAGTGTCAATGTCTGCGGGACAGTAAAGGTTTTGGTAGTACTCCCTAAAGGCCTGCGCTATCCTATCATTGTCTTTCTCCATGGAGTCCCCCACTTTTATGCTAGTTATTAAATTGTTTGGCCTTATAATCTTTGTCAGTGCTGCCAGATATTTGCCTGTCTTGTTACCATGCCTGTAGAAGAGGCCTGAAGCCCTATTTAATGTTCTCAAGGAGCTATCCAATAGGTATGTGTCCCTTTGTTGTTTGACCGCATAGTAATGTTCTCTGTTTTGTGTGGTGGGGTATCTTAAGTATTTATTGTATGCATTTTTAAGTTGTCGGAGGAGGAGCTCTGCTCTTGCTTTATATTGTTTTTTCAGTTTTATCGTGTAGGTTGTGATTGCTCCTCTCAAGACCGCTTTAGCGGCCTCCCAGAATAACATCGGTTTATCTCTATGGGCAGAGTTGGCCTCGCTATAGTACTGCCACTCTTTGTTAAGGAAGGTGTGAAAGTTAACATCATTATATAGGTATGCTGGGAATCTCCATGTGTGTCCCCTCCGTTCTGGTGCTCCCAGACTTAATCGCAACTGAATGGGTGTGTGGTCTGAGAGGGTTATATCTAGTATTTTTGCGTTTTCCACCTTTGGGGTCAGTGACATGGAGAGTAAGAAGTAGTCTATGCGGGACATGGTGTGTTTTGCGGTGGAAATGCAAGTGTAATTTTTCCCTTCCGGGTTCCTATCTCTCCAAATATCTCTGAGTCCCAGTGTGTTTTGAAATTTAGTCATGATGCGGGTCTCTATTTTAGCATTCCTGTTGATTCCAGGGGTGGTACCCCTCCAGGCCGGGTCTCTAAATCTATCTACGGGCGTGTGCGGAGCAATGTTAAAATCCCCTCCTATCACCAATGGTAGGTGAATAAATGGTAATAGTTTATTGTGCAACCCGGTCCAAAATTCATGCTTCTGGTTGGGTGGCCCATATACTCCACATAGCACCAGAGCGAGCTCCTGTATTTTAAGGTGTAGGATAATGTAACGCCCTTCCGTGTCTATTGTCTTGTTAATTATGGTGTATGGGAGTCCTTTTTTAAAGAGGACCGCTATTCCCCTCGCTCTGCGTGATTCGTATGGGGTGTACACTACTTCTGCCACCCAGCCCTGTTTCAGTTTCTGGTGTTCTACTTGAGTTAGATGAGTTTCCTCCAATATTGCTATGTCAGTTTTAAGGGATCTAAGGTGTTTTAGAATGGCTTTGCGTTTGATGGGAGACGTAATGCCTCCCACATTCCACGCAATGATGTTTAGTTGTGCCATGGCTCCGCACTGCTTGTATAAGGAAGTATCTTACCGTGTTTACGTGTCTTATGCCGGCTCATGGTGTCATAAGCAGTCTCAGTCAAGCCTGTCATATGGCAAAGTAACACACTGCTGTCTGTAAGATTGAGTATTTGGTTAGGGTCAACATCACAATACATACCTAAGAAATTATCAGTTTTAAGCTCCCCACCCCTGCTCAGGTTTGAGTAAACGTTACACAAGGTTATCCGCACAACATGCTCAACAGGTGAAATATAACATACATAATTACTGTGTACAACATGATGAAACAACAAAACAAACATAGCTAATAATATCAGCATTTAAATCTCTTTTATAAGTTCCTATGAGTAGGGACTATTTAACCTTTATCTCCCTCACCTATGATATGATTGTTTAAGTGATTCTTATAGACAATTATGACAAGATTCTTTACCTTCAAGTTAATTTACTGTATGTAGATCTTCCTGATTCTGTATTTAGAATGTGCATCGAGGGCTCTCATCATGACTCTAAGGGCGATTAGGCCCCATCCCTCAGAACAACAATAAATTCAATTTCACCCCCTAAATGGCATCCCGAGAATGGATCTTAGACTCTCTCAATGTCAGTCTGGGACATTTCTTCCTGCAGCAGTGTCTTTTTCTTCTTCCTCTAGAAACTTTTGCAGCTGTCTAGTGGAGTCAAAGAGTTTATGTCCCGTTGGTGTGTGGATCCTTAACTTTGCAGGGTACAGTAGTGAAACTTGTCGTCCTTTTTCTATGAGTGTTTTACAGTATGGTGCAAATTCTCGTCTTCTCCTGGTTACTTCGATTGAATAATCTTGAAAGATCAGTAACCTTCTCCCTTCAAACTGTATCGGGCCGTTTTGTCTGTATGCTCTTAGGATGGTCACCTTATGTTGGAAGTTTAGATACTTGACCATTACTTGTCTCGGGAATTTTGACTGGTCTCTGTTCCCTCCTGGGGTCCCCACCCTATGTGCTCTCTCTACACAAAAGGGCGTCAAGGAGTTTGGTATTTTCAGGATCTCTGGCAGTGTTTGTTCAGCAAAGTTGATGAGGGTGGTGCTGGCCACAGTTTCTGGCAGCCCCACTATACGAAGGTTATTTCTTCGTGATCTATTTTCTAGATCATCTAGTTTCTCTGATAGTATTGTATTTTGCTTTTGTAGTGCTGTTATAGTTGTGGCTTGGGACCTTTGCAGATCTTCTACCCCTGACACCCGATGTTCCGCTCTGGTGATTCTGTTGGCCATCTGTTTCAGGTCAGCCGCCATGGCGTCTTGGCCAGTTTGTAGGTGCTCCAATTTGGGGAGAAATAAGGCCGAGAGCTGTGCGACTATAGGGTGTGGGTCTGGATTCATGGCGTCGTATTCAATCTCCCCTCCTCCTGCCGCCATCTGTGTCTCAGCCTGATGTTTGGCTTTCCTGTCTGTTTGTTTATTTCTTGCCGCCATTGTGCTCGTATCTTTCTGAAAGCTGCTGTAATATTTCTGCATACAGTGATTTTTATAAGAATAAAGGCCACCGAGCCTGAGCCAAACCGTAAGGTCTAAGTGTAGTTCCTAGTATGTCTGGGTGTTGTGTCCTTGACCCAGGATCAGATCCCTCTTTTATTCCCTGTTTGTGTTGGAAGTATACGCCACTTTTTATTTGCCTTTCCTTATAGGGGGTGCTTGCAGCTTTAATTATGAGTATGTAATGTCCTGATAATGATATAAAAGCACCCACCTAGCTTCTCAATGTTACATTAGTGTGGCCTTCTGCCCTCACATCCGGGGCCTTGTAGCTGTTTAAGTCCGGAGAGGGAGATATCCGGTCATTTATAATTCGGTCATTTAATGTCCCTTTTCTGCATCCCCGTATTGTGTGCTATAGGCAGATTTGAAAAGCCTATTAACTGTGTTGCAAGTGCTGGATGCCATAACATCGGTAATTGTCTCTTTTTGTTTTCAGTGTTGCTTTATGTGGCCTGAGACAGAAATACCTCGTGGTCGCGGTAAGCTAGATGATATACAGCCTTGTGTCTCTGTACTATTCTCCTGTCAACTCCGATTGTCAAGGCACTCCGTTCAGTGTGTCTGTGCCATTAATCAACTTGTAATGTCAGTTACTTTTCGTCCACGTGAGTGGATCGTACTGCGCCTATCGCGCTACTAAATACTTTACCCTCCGGTGGTGGAGCAGATCTCTCGCTCCCTCCTTTTATTTACCGGGCTAGCTTCTCTCCCTACAGCCCAAGGTAGTTGTCTGATCGGGTTTAGGTAACAGATGTTACTGTTATTACAGGAGCGGTCGCGGAGCTCCTTCTTCATGCGACCGTTCCTATGGCCCGCCCACCGGAAGTCAGCCTGAATTAGTTTGTCTGAAATTTTTGATTTGGGGGAGCAGCCCCCTTAATTTAATTCCTAATATCTCTAAAAAATATGTTAGATCTAACAAAATAACTGACTGATCATACCTGACCTAACAAATATCTATCAAATTAAATAACTTTTGGTCCAATGTTTTGTTAATGGGAGTTGATGACGGGTTAGCCCCCCAACAAATAATTGTTAATACTGCTTCTTGTGTGCCAGATCTAACGAAAACAACAGTTGATCAAACCTGATCTGACAGAGATCTAACCAACTGAATAAAGTTTGATTTGGGGGGATTAACCCGGCTGAGGTGCCACATTAGCCACATACACAAATTACAGTAGCACCTGCCTCGCATCACCTATGGTATAGCTTCAACGTGTATCAACTCTTTTTTTATATATATCATGGATCCATGTAGTTTTTAGCCATTGTAACATTGTATTACTGTATTTTTATATACTTGAATCGCTGTTTTTATATGTCATTATAATAAATTGTCACTATTTTTAAGCATTTTTAGCCTTTTTAGCTTTCGGCGCTCCCTTCCACACCCATTTCATTACAGTTACCTTTTAAGTCCGCTAGGGGACTTTTGGAAGTGAGCTTAAGGCATATATACTAGCGCTCGGTTTACGACATCCAGTTAATTAGTCCTGCATCGCATCAACCCAGTGCTCTTGCAAGAAATGTTTGACAGCCCATGTTCCCTGGTAATGGGTATCTAGTGGTTTCTAACTGGCCAAGCCACATCATGTGATCACTGAGTATTGAGCACCATGAATATCAGTGGTCTCTAGTGTTGTATAACAACACTTTAATGGTTGAGACAGGCCTACTAACCTATAGTAGAGCACCATGAACAGTGCAAGAGAATATTGTGATCTTGTGACACTTTGCAAGTGCAGGGACATTAGACCATCACTATCAAGATAAACAGCGTAAAAAAATGTTAATAATATTTAACTAACACTTCTTAGCTTTTAACTTGCAAACTCTAGGCTAGATTACAGGTCGAGCACAATCAATAATACACAGTTATTGTGTGTTCAGCCTCGTGCAAACAATTATGCACATATTAGAAATTATTGGTAATTTTAACTAAAGAAACATGTTTAACCAAATCGTTTTTTAACGCACCTGGTACATAAGTAGTGTGATCATCACACTTGTATTACAAGTTGTCAGTGCTCTCCGACATGAATATTGTAGCGTTTGTTAAACTACGGTGTATATAATATACTGTATATTAACCATAGATATGTAATACCAACACAATAATGCATGGATTGCTCTTCATCAGTGTTAACGCTCCATATCGCTTGCATTTTTGCTCTCTTTATTGTAATCATTCTGATTCTCTGTTCCAGGTTCTCATTTTGTTGTTTTTCCTTTCTGCCACCAGATGGCAGTATTGGATATCTAATCCCTGCAAAATTACACCTCAGACAAACACTCCATTGCAGTCTTCCTGAATTCCAAAACAAGTCAAAGCACCTAAGGTGACTTTTTTTGGTTCTTTTTCAAATCCATTATAATCAATATGAATTAAACAAAATGCAAAGGTGACATAAAAGCAAAAGTAAACTGTCAGCTCATTAATACATTATTGATGATAACTGCCTAATCGATAAATATTATTAGAGCGCCAACAGATTCCGCAGCACTATAAACATAGGCGGTTTACAAGGTAACATTTATAGGGATCATTATATTATTATAGGGATAATTTGGGTAGAGAGTCGCACTACGGAGGGTTGCACTGTTGTAGGCAGCTCTTATGAAGGTGATCTGCAAACGGTTGGGCTCTTAGACTTACATGCTAAGGGGGTTCATGGCGGATAGTAATGGAGGAGAGGAACTAGTATTAGAAAAGGTTAGTGTAAATACACTTTTTAATTATTTATTTAAAGGGACACTCAAGTAAAAATAAGCTTTTATGATTCAGAAAGAGCATGCAGTTAAGACACTTTCCCATATACTTCCATTATCAAATTTCGCAGTCTTTTTATGTACACACTTTCTGGGTAACAAAATCCTACTGAGCATGTGCACAAGCTCACATGGTATACGCATACTAGTCTGTGATTGGCTGATATCTGTCACATGATACAGGGGCCTGGAAAATAGGATACAAAATAAATTTGTCAGAAAACCCCCCCAATGCTTATTTGAAATCCAGAGTAGTTGTTAAGTTGTTAACTTAGTATTATGCACTTGTTAATTATGCAATTCTACTGCATTGAGTGTTCCTGTAACCAACAATATAAATTCAGGATATGTCTGTTAGTACTAATTTCATAGAGTTTTGAGTAATTTAAAGGGACATAATACTCTAAATAATAATACTCATAATACGCTAAATCACTTGAAACTGATGCAGTATAACTGTAAAAAGCTGACAGCAAAATATCACCTGAGCATCTCTATGTAAAAAAGAAAGCTATTTTACCTCACAATTTCCTCAGCTCAGCAGAGTAAGTTCTGTGTGTAAAAAAAGAAGAAGAAATGAACAGCAGCCAATCAGCATCAACAGTGCTGAGGTCATGAACTCTTTTACTGTGATCTCATGAGATTTGACTTAACTCTCATGAGATTTCATAGTAAATTTCCTTAAACTGAATAGGGAAATAAGACAAGTGTGCACGAAAGCTTACTCCCTTAGCTGTCCCGGGACAGACATACTGATTTGCTGCTTAGAAATCCTTTACAATGGGATGTGACTACTGATGAATTTTTGAGGTAAAATATCTTTCTTTTTTACATAGAGATGTTCAGGTGATATTTTCTAGTCAGCTTTTTACAGCTATTCTGCATCACTCACAATTGTTTCAATATTTGGGTATCATGGCCCTTTAATAATTAACCAGTTTAAACATCTATACACTTAATAGCCATAAGAAATTTACATTCAGATGGCCATATTAAGGTTGTGATTTAAGCTATATTTTCACTTAAAAATTAACCGCTTATAGACCATGGTTTTTTTTGTACGTCAAAGTTTTACTTTGGTCTAAGGCATGCTTTATTTGGTTCAGGGGACTAGGTTTGTGCAGGGTAAAACCTTGTATGTGCACTATGATCTGGCCTGTGGATTCTAAATAATAATGAAAAGTGTATTCTAAAGATCTTTGCCCCGCAATAATTTAGGTGAATAGATCACCGGTTTTCAAACCTGCCCTCAGGCCTCCATAACGGGCCAGATTTTTAGGATATCTGAACTTAAGCACAGGTGAAATAATCAGCTGGTTAGTAAACATGGTTATTTTACCTGCTCTCACACAAAGTAATACTGAAAAACATTTATTATCTAACTTTTCGGCCCCAGTTTGGGCCTTTCTCAAGGCAACAAGCCATTACATACTGTACAACAGTTTTACCCTATAGGTTAACAAACCCACACCCATATCCCAGGTACATTACGTCTCTGCCATCTAGTGGAAGATAATAGGTATTGCAAACATTTGCTCCATCAGGTATCTTCCTGTACATTCTTCCTTATTGTTTATTTTTTTTCTTACTAGGAGAGACAAGATGTAATGAGGTAAATATATATCCAGTGCAATAAACAAAATAGATCTCATAATATTTACATTTAACAAATATCTTGTATATGATCATCACAATGTTTTAGTCCTATATAAACTCATCCATTCGTATCTACATATATATTTTAAAGAAAACATGAAAAAACAGGTAGGTGTTTAAACCTCTTGGGTATACTGTGTCTAGCTCCGAGATCCATTTTGCTTCCCTTTGTAGCAAAATCCTCTTTCTATCTCCACCTCTCTTTAAAGATCTATTTTGTTTATTGCACTGGATATATATTTACCTCATTACATCTTGTCTCTCCTAAAGGCATATACAGCAGCACTAAGGCAAAGGAGTAGCAGGGCAATCCAATAGTTAAAAAATATAACTTTTATTTAAACATCTTGTCTCTCCTAGTAAGAAAAAATGAAAGAATATGGAAGAATGTACAGGAAGTATACCTGATGAAGCAAAACTTTGCTGTACCAATTATCTTCCACTAGATGGCAGAGATGTAATGTACCTGGTATATGGGTGTGGTTTGTTAATCTATAGGGTATAAAGGTGAACAGTATGCAATGGCTTGTTACCTTGACAAAGGCCCAAACTGGGTCCGAAACATTGAATGATAAATGTTTTGGAAAGAAGAAATATGAGCTTGGGTCATAAAGGGAAATATTGTGAAAGATTGAAAGTGTGCAGACCATATATGGAGCTATGGATATATATATATATATATATATATATATATATATATATATATATATATTATTTTTTTAAAATAAAAATAAAATTTCTTCTAAGTGAAGGTCAATGCTATTTGAAGTATTTCTGTTTTAAAATAAATATTTTCACTTTGTTTTAAAGGGATACCAGGCAATTCCTCTCTGAACAAGGAACACAGTAACCCCAGACAATCATTTCGGCCATCATTGGACCTCATCAATGAGGTGTAGCCATATTCCTCTAAGCACACTGAGCAAGGAATCCACATCTGGATTCCCCTATTTGCCATAGGGAGACTAAATACACACAGAGAGAAGCACATTCACAGGAACAAACAACCGGCTCAATACCATTGTTAGCCTGTTCTATGGCAATTTACCACCTAGCCTAGTAATGCTTTTCACAGAGTAGAACTTTCCTGTAGTATAGAGAAAAAAATAGAGAGCAATCCAGGAGGCTTAAAATGCAGAAACTTTTATTCCATATTTTTTTTTATTATATATAGATCATGTGTATCAGTTGGTCTGACCATGGTCTATGAGTACGGCATGATGTTGTGAGCCGAAACACGTCAGACCAACTGCTACACATGATCTATATATAATAAACATTTTTATGGAATAAAAGTTTCTGCATTTTAAGCCTTCTGGATTGCTCTCTATTTTTTCTTTATTCTTCACAAGCACGGAGGAACTTGCTTATTTGCACACTGTGACATTTTCTGGCATCGGAAGTGAGGTTAGCACAGACACAGTTCAGCTATAGACCCGTGGATTTACGGAGAGGAGCACAGGATTCCCAAACGCTCTAGAGAGGCTGCGGTCAAGGCTTTTGGTTGAATAATTGTAGGTACAAGGGATTTAGCAGTGAAGACCCACTACGACTTTGAGGATTTCACTGGGAGCAGCCATAAAGGATGACAGAGCTGGTTTCTATTACAGAGTGAGTCTATGAGTGGTTTGCATACCATGACCCCTGTTTTTACACTAGATATGGCATATAGCCTGTGAGTGTGGCTGTTGCTTTCCGTCTATTGCTGACACTGTGGTACTACAAGTCTGCTTAGTTCCCTTTTGGCTTCCCAGCAAAACCTGCCTGACACTTTGGACTGTTTTTAGCTTCTACTAACCCACTATCCGCAACCAGTATTTTCAGTATACCTGTTAAGCATATATGAGGACATTTGTTCTGTTTCTTTTTCCTGTAGTATATCAGCCTGATCCTGCCTATTACGGTCAATCCAGCGCCGAAATACCAGGCAATTCCTCTCTGAACAAGGAGCACAGCAACCCCAGACAATCGTTGAGGCCTTCATTTTTTGTGATTTTAGTGAATTTTTTTTGTAATGTTAGGTTTTAGTGTAAGGCAGGTTAGGTTTTATTTCACAGGTAAGTTTGTATTTATTTTAACTAGGCAGTTAGTAAAGACAGGTAAGTATTTAGTTTTAAATTATATTGTTAATAATTGTAAATTTAATTTAGATCTATTTTAATTATGTTAAAGTTAGGGGGTGTTAGGGTTAGGTTTGGGGGTAGGGTTAGGTTTAGGGGTAGGTGTAGGGGTTAATAGTTTAATTAAGGTTGCTGCGATGTGGAGGGCTAGCGGTTTAGGGGTTAATAGGTTTATTTAGTTAATAATTGTAATTTTAATTTCGCTATATTTTAATTATGTTAAAATTAGGTGGTGTTAGGGTTAGGGTTACATTAGGGTTAGATTTAGGGGTTAATATATATTTTAATTTAGGTTGCTGCGATGTGGGGGGCTGGTGGTTTAGTGTTTCATAGGTTTATTTAGTGGTAGTGATGTGGGAGGCCAGAGGTTTAGGGTTAATAATTTTATTAAGGTGCGGCAATATTGGGGGCGGCATAATAGGGGTAAAAACTTTAAAATAGTTGCGGCGATGTTGGGGTGCGGTGGAATAGGGGTTAATAACTTTAGTATAGTGGTGGTAATATCGGGAGTGGCAGATTAGGGATTAATAATTTTATTTAGGTGGCGGCGATATTGAGAGCGGCAGATTAGGGGTAAATAACTGTAGGCAGGCATCGGCAATCTCGGGGGCAGCAGATTAGTGGTGTTTAGACGTGGGGTTTATGTTAGGGTATTGCGGAGCTTTTGTTTCCGCGATCGAAAGTGTTATTTTTTTTTTTACGGCTCTCCCCATTGATGTCTATGGGGAAAGCGTGCACGAGCACATCAAAACATCGCTGCCTTTGTGAGGTTTGGAGTTTAAAATCTCCATATCTCCACGCGAGCAGTGTTTTTAAAAACTTGTAATGGCAGCGCTATAGGGGGTTAAATAACACCACTTTTGTTGCGTTCTTTACTTTCCCTATGGCGCTCAAAACTCGTAATCGAGGTGTCTGTATATATATATATATATATATATATATATATATATATATATATATATATATATATATATATATATATATCAAAAACAAGAATTTAAGAGGAGGGCAGTTATCATCAGTAAAACTGGTTTCAAAAAGCCCCCCCTGGGTGGCGCTATATCCAAATTACTGAAAGCAGCTGGACAAAACAAAAAAGAAGTGGGGGAAAGTTACCTCTTGGCTTCCTCCACTATGTTGCCGTATGTTGCCATAGTAACATAGTATGTTGCCAAGTAAATAACTTTAATCGTGAGAACATATCTTAGACAATATCTATCTGGTGACTAAACAAATACTTATAGCTATACCTATCATATTAACTAGAACTCTAGCATATGGAAAGCTATAGCATAAAAAGATTAAAACCAACCACATAAATCAACAACATTAATCAACAACATTATCTGGGCAGCCTGCACAATTCCACTTGCTAGATTGCTAAATAACTAGCTCAGAAGGCATGGATGCAAGTCAACTTGTATAACGGATCCATCTCATTATAAGTACCGAGGCTTATTAATAGTATTACTATAGTGAAGTTACATAAAGCTACTACTACATAATATGGATATTAGAGCTAAATGACAGATACAAAATATTGATGTAAATGTTATAGATCTACATATAACAGACCGGATCACATTTATATTAAGCTAATAGTCACAGAGTATAAAAAGAACATATATACTAATGTAACTAAAGGGCCTGTCTGTGTAGCACATAAATCCACATTAAGCTACATAAAGCTATGCCATTCTATTTTGGTGTTTAAACCCTTAGGGCTTAAGGTCTCAAGTTTGAATGTCCATCTAGCTTCTCTTTGCATAAGTATTTTATTTTGATCTCCTCCTCTCTGCATAGGTAGTACATGATCAATTATAGTGTAGCGCATATCTGCTACACCATGGCCACTTTGCAAAAAGTGCCTAGCAACAGGTTGGTCCATTTCTTTGTTCTTTATCGCAGTGCGTATTGCACGCCTATGATTTGCCATCCTAGTTCTCAGGTCGTCGCTTGTTTTACCCACGTAAAACAAACTGCATGGACGAAATAGCAGGTAGACTATATACTTAGTTGTACACGTCATCCTATGCTTATGAAGGTACTTTTTCTTATGCCTGGGATGATGGAAAAAATGTCCTGCTTGTAATCCATTGCGGGTAGTG
The DNA here is from genome assembly GCF_027579735.1 of Bombina bombina. Classification (NCBI taxonomy): domain Eukaryota; kingdom Metazoa; phylum Chordata; class Amphibia; order Anura; family Bombinatoridae; genus Bombina; species Bombina bombina. The sequence continues at coordinate 487,198,185 of NC_069504.1, forward strand.
CATCCACTGCATTTATAACAACCAGGGTTATTCCCTTCCAGTCATGTTTTGAGCTGTAGCAGTGTATGGGATCTGTCTTTTGTAATATGTCTTTAAGTGATCTTCCTCTTTTAAAGCCAATTCTAGGGATATCCATCTCTTTAAAAGGTAGTGTATCATCTGAACATGGTATTTCCCAGTTATTCCTGAGTATGGTTGAAAACTCATTCTTGTCCACAGAATATGTGGTATTCATAGTCATTTTTTCTTTATTATCTTCATCCGTTGTTTTAGCATCATTACTGCCTTTCTTGACTGCAGAAATATGTTCTTGTAGCAATTTATTGCGGTAACCCCTCTGAATAAACCGGTGTCTCATTTCTTCTGTTTGAATCTCTGCCTGTTCATTATTTGTGTTATTTCTCCTTACCCTATAGAACTGTAACTTCGGTAGAGCTCTTTTAAGTGCCGGATATAAGTTATCACGATTAATGTTGTTTACTTGACCTGGCAGGTTACTATGGCAACATACGGCGCCCGGTAGTGACACAAGCTATGTGCCTAGTGACTGCTGCAAGTTTGTGCACAAAGTCAGGGTGAGTAATGGTGAATTGATTATAACATGTGTATATAAGGAGATGTTTGTTTTTACTAAAATTGTTAAGTCTGAAGATGGAGGTAATACTCCGAAACCTCACGCTACTTGGGATTCAAAGATATCCTTTTTCGAAAATACTGGAGAGTGCCTGCTTTTTTCCTGGTTGTATGTTTAGTTTGCTGCAGCACCCCGGTCACTGAATTGAGAGTGATTGGAGATATTATTACTTGTTTTTGGGCACCCAATATTAAGTGATTGCTCTGTATACACAGCTGGACTCTTGCACTTACTTTTATCCATATAATGTCACAACAAGAAGCGGCCATTATAGAAGGAGCCGAAGGTTCAGTGCTTCAGGAGGCTAAAGTGTTTCAATAGATGGTGATGCCACAGAGATTTTATTTGAGGCATTGACTACAGGCCCTATAAATAAACCGGTCACATATATTTTTTCACATCTGTAGAAACTTAAAAAGAAAGAAAAAGATCTGGAATTGCACGGACAATATTTGTCTGAATATCACAGAAAAAGGTTTATGCCAAGGGGCTTCAGGGTTAAAAATGTCCCCACTCTGGGAAGGATAAAGCCTGCTTTCTGCGAGAAATGGTGCAACATTTTAAATAAACGTGCACTAGACCTAATGCTGCTGGTTATACAAGAAATGAGAAGCCTATTATCACAGGCTAAAACAGAAATAGACCATTTCACTACAGAACACGCCAGCTTTTTATCCCAAAATGAAGAAGAAGTTTGGGAGAGTAAAATACAAGCACAGCT